>NW_015655715.1:1108772-1137254 GCF_001515625.1 Sinocyclocheilus rhinocerous | reverse complement strand
AGCACACACATACACCTCAAAACATTAGATTCACGCACGCTGAGAAGTCGTGCCGATGCACAACCCACGTAAAGAAGATAATTCTGCAAATAACTGCAATTGCAAGTTTCAAACAGAGATGGCGACAAAGAGACAAAACTTATGGACTGCAGCTTTATTTTTTTTTTATTTTTTTAAGTCTCTTAAGCACACCAAGGCTGCATTTGTTTGATAAAAAATACAATAATATATTAAGAATGTGTAATATTATTACAATCTAAAATAACTATATTTTAATTATTTACTTATCGTTATTTTGGTAACACTTTACAATAAGGTTCCATTAGTTAACGGTACAACAATTTAAATCTACAGATAGCGATAATACACACTAAATACACAGTCACGCAATGTTTATGTTGTTAACATTAACCATTTGAGAATTAAGTATAACAATAATAATAATTTGCACGGTTTGATGTGATCTGGGCTAACTATGCAATCGTTAGATTTAATCACCATTAGCAGTGCAATTTATTGTAAAACATTAAATTTTTTCAGTTGGTCAGAACAAAACTGGCAGACATGTTACTTAATGTTCAGATGACATTTTCCGGTGAAACTTCTTATTTTGGACATACTTCTAAGATGTAGAATCTGTAAGAGTGAATATCCAGACAGGTGCGTTGAATGAAAGCACACACATACACCTCAAAACATTAGATTCATCCACGCTGAGAAGTATGAACAAACAATGAACAATATATTTATTACAGTATTTATTAATCTATCTTAATGTTAGCTAATGAAAATAGAGTTGTTTATTGTTAATTCATGTTAGTTCACAGTGCATTAACTAATGTTAACAAGCACAAATTTTGATTTTAATAATGCATTAATAAATGTTGAAATTAACATTAACTAAGATTAATAAATGCTGTAGAAATATTGTTCATGCTTAGTTCATGTTAACTAAAGTAGTTAACTAATGAACCATATTGTAAAGTGTTACCATTATTTCTGTGATGGCAAAGTTGAATTTTCAACAGCCATTATTTCAGTCTTCAGTGTCACATAATCTGAAAAAAAAGTATATATATTTTTTAAACTTACCATAAGTAGTGTACAGTATATATTGCAAATATACTGCCAGCGAAGCAACTGTCACTGATATGGATAGGAATGCTAACCGATATCTCTCTTTCACATGACTATACATGTTGTAGTAAGCACACGTATAGAAGGACAAGCACTGGACAAGCACACATAAAATTAAGTACAGACACACAAATACTGTGCTATTACACTCATACACAAAGGCACACACACACACACACACACCTGCAAACAGGCCCAGAAATATGACAAATAACTATCTATTGACCTGTATTTACACTGTAAATTATTTTTGTGTGTATTTACAGTATAATATGTGGCCACTACTTAATTAAATGATCACTGAATATTACCAGCAGACAGAAAGATAGATAGCTTACTGTTAAATTGTGTTTTAAAACAAATACTGTTTAAAACAGTATCGCAACTATATTAGTCATAGTTTATCTTTCCTGTCCCTTTTAACAACAGCTTTTCAAAATCCACAAAAGCGGGCGGTAACGTTTTATTTGCTTTTAGCACTAGTATCCACATGTTGTTCTCATAAATGCACTCAGCAGCCATGAGTACATAAACAACAACCAACGTGAGGTTTGTGTTGACAGAACTCTTATGGAGACATTAAGCAAATAAAAAGATATTTGCTTTTCACATTAAACCCAAGATGATAAGCTGAGTCAAATTATGTTTTAAGTTAAACTCTGTGCAAACACGCCAACACCATCCGCCTACGATGCTTCTGCAGCAAAAGAGAAACTGCAATACAGCTGCTCTCGATTCATGTCCTCTACCATCTCAGCTAATGAACAACACCTGAAAAACCCAAGAGAATCCTTCGCCAAAGCCACTGGAAACGGTTCTCTGCGTGAGTCTAACAAACAACTCAGGAAGCACCTGCAGAAGCGCCCATTCAAACAGGGCAGTGAGAAAACCAACCTCCATGCTCATTACGGAGAAAAAGAGCGGTGGCAATATAAACATTTACCTTGCAGGGCTGGGTTTGAATGGAATCCCTGTGTGTCCACCATCGCAGGTACACTCTGTCCCTCTCTCACTCCCCCTATGAGGCGGCCGACAGGAGAATAGGTTATCTAATAGGTTCCCATGTAGCTCCGTCTCCCTCTCACAAGTGCGGCTCTAAGAAGGATTTCCTCTCATATTGACAAATTAGCATAAGCTGCCTCCTGGCTCACCTGTACTCATCCAACCTGTTTGGCGCCTCCTCCGCCCCGCTGAGCCGCGTGCACCTGAAACTGGACACACCGGCCCAAAAATGTACTCTGTGGCATGTTAGGACAATTACTTAATGTGAAAAATGATTCAATTACACCTCCTGGGATACTACAACGCCCGAGCTCTTTATTGTTCCGATTTTATACTGCCTGTGAAGTAATTGCAACTTTTAAATGGCAATTTTAAGACGAGAAGACAAGAAAAAAAACTATAAACCTAGAGCTTCTTGTCTCCCCTAAGGGGAATAGAAACCCCATTCTGACTTTATCTTTGCCTTGAAAGCAGATACGACAATGAAGCCAATGAGGAGAGGAGCTCGCAGAGAATGGCCCGACGGTGTGAATCATCGACGTTCTGCTTTGTTTAGTCCTCAAATTTACTTTCATAAGGCTGATACAGCACAAATAATGACAAATGGCTCTGAAAAATCAATGACAATATTAGAAAGGCAATCGTTTTGTTTGTCATCATAAAAAATGGATGTGATTTTATGAATGATTAATGGATAACGGCAACAAATGATGTGATATAACTAGAGACGCTGTGTTAAAAAAAAAATAAAAAACTAGACCGCTTAATTAATGCGATGCACTTTTGTTTGCTGAAAAAGGCATTATTGACCATTATCAAGCCTGTAATTTTACGTTAGTGTTACCTAAAAGAGATACAAACAATGTAGAGACCCATATCAACTGCACAATATGTAATTTCCCACATTTTGAACACTTGAATTCTGTCATCATTTGCTCACCCTCATGTAGTCTCGTATTTTTGTCTGGACAATGGAAGTCAATGAGGTCCTATGTTGTTTGGAACCAATTGGCTTTTACCATGTGGACAAAAACATTTTTTTATGTTCCACAGGATCAAGAAAGTCATACAGGTTTAGAATGATATGAGGGTTAGTCAATATTCAGGGTAGTTTCATTTTTGATAAGAATGAAAACAAGGCGAGGGATAAAAGTACAGTGTGTTCAAAGGACTGTACTGTTGTACAAGCACCTTCAGTGGACAAAAACTCCATAAAACAGTTATGAGTTGTGACATGATTACATGATTTCTTTATACAGTGCTACAGACTGTACGTCTATACCTCATAGCCTAATTTTTATCTGCGTTCAATTCAATATGGCGTCTAACCTGACTGAGACCTATGATGACAATTTTCATTTTAGGCTGAACTATTCCTTTAAAGCTGTGTGTTTAAATAAATTTTCATGGTTGAGTAGTAGATGCTCACAAAAGTGAGACAAAACTCTTCCAACTGTCTTCAATGGGCAACTACAATTATGAATTGCAAAGTTGGTCTGTGCACGGCATAGCTTTCTGGCCCGCACATGGTGTATCTCATTAGAGCGCGAGAAAGATGAATAGGAGACATTTCACCTCGAGTATCTGAGTCTAAACTGCATTTTGAGAGAAATATGGAAATCTTTTGATCTACTGAATGCAAATATTCTCGCCACCCAAATAAACTGGCCAGGCGAGAAGGCTTTAACAAGAAGGTCCAAAGAGTGGCCCCTGTGTATAATGAGTGTGCGATAGCACCCGTTCCTCTCCTCAGCCCATCTGATGACTGCTCAGCCTCTGGAACATGTATCAGACCGATAGGTGGCTCTAGTCCATGATTTAATAAAGTGAAGAGGTTTCAGTTTACACAACTGCTCGGTTTCAATATCCATCAGATTCCCTAGAAAAATGCCATCACTCAATGTGCATACACCTCAAAGACAGTCTCAACATGAATAACATAATTGAATTACCGCAGCAACATCCCAACTTACATGCATACCCCTATTATGTTACACATTCACAGAGCGTTGGGTAAAAAAAAGACCAGCAGGCCCAACTTTCAGGCCAATTGTTGTGGCCCCATTGTTCAAATCCTGATGGGAATCAGGGGCCGGCTGAATAGAGATGCTACTGTGGTCTCCTGTTACTTCCCATGGTTTCTAAGAGATGGGGCCTTGGCTCATGTTCACCGGCTTCTTCTTAATGTTTAGATGCACCTGATAATAACATCACCTGGGCCTCCTCCTCATCCTCATCATCATCCTCTAGGTCTTTGTATAACACTAACTCATTGAAAATCAATTTTAAAAAAAGAAGCTTCAGAGACTGGGACTCTTATTTCAGGCTGTGTCTGTAGTCCACTGAAAGAACACAAAAAGTGAAAGCCCAGTAATTATGATTAAGAGCTTACCAAACAAAATAGAGCAAGGGAAGAATGTTTTCTGCTGTCTCATCTTTGCAACCGGGGATACAAAGTGGACAGTAGAAAAGGGCATTTGTATATATAATTTTTCATGCTTTTTTATCCACTCTTGTTTTTCGTATGAGAGCATATTACATCATTCTTCACAAATCCTCTTAAGTGAATACAATAGAAATGTCCCATAGAATACACTTCCAAGTTTGGACTAGAAGTTTGATTCTCATGTCATGTTTAAAAAAAGAAAAGAAAAAACTGTTATAAAGGTGCTTTAAACAACAACTATTATTATTATTATTATTAATCGCTTTTTGCAAGCACCGTTCCAAAGCTCGAGGGCATTTTGCAATCATTTAGATTAACAGAGAAGAAAAGTAATGAATTAATGAATGAATGATAGTTCAAACTATTATTATTTACTATCAATAATAGTTAAAATTTACAAAACTATGGTTACCATGGTAAAAGTTTGTATGGAATGAACAATATTCTTATCGTTGTGTGGCTTTTAATTACACATTGTTCATGTAATTGCTGTTGAAAAAAACGTTTAACAGGTTATGCTATTTATGCCTGGATAATAGATCATGCTTTATGACACTGTTTGAACTGAAATGGAAAAAAAAATGTTTGCAGAGGCTAGCTCTCAATTCTTAAAATAAATAGAGTGGAAAATTGTCTGTTTCTATTAAAATACCATATGCTACTTTCAAGCCATAATAAAAATAATATAAGATCTTCTTGAAACAATGCAAAAACCTTCCAGAATATAAAGTTAACATGAACAACGTAAACACTTTAAGGGTAATAATTATGCTGAAAATAAAAAAAACTGCTTAGAATATCCTAAGCCACCAGGACACAGCGGCTGGTTTGCCTAAAACCCCTCTAAAATCAACTCGTCCAGGCTTGAAAAACAGTTATGACTAACAAACTAGCTTAAGCTGGTTTATTTTTCAGCAGTAAATACATAAAGGCCTACATTCTCGCTCACATAGGTGTTAAATTAATAGCTCTATAACTTTGTTATACCTGCACAAGCCCCCTCAATCACATCAGGTGTTAAGGCAGCACATGGTTTTCTCTAGTATTTACCTCAAGCTGCTGCCATTAGCATGTTTGTATCACGCTAATGCTCTCAGCAGGAAGAGCGGGTGGGAAGCAGTACATCACCACTGCAGTCACTTGCTACTCTGATAATCTGCTGTGATGGAATCGCAGCACCAATCGATGTTTCAAGATGCTTACACTTCTAGACATGTGGACAAGTAGGCCAGCGAGATTAGCATCTGGCACAGCACTCACTTCACACATGAAGAGCCAGAGACACAAGAAACCGTCAATACAGCAGGCCTGGATGTGATATATTATAAACAAAGCTGAAAAAATACATTACAGAATTTCACAAAGAGAAAGAATGGTTTGTGAACTTTAAACAACGTACTTGGTCAAAACATGTTTGATGTTAACCAATGCATTATTATGTTACAAAAGCTTTAGTTTATATATAAATTAGGATTCATTCATGCGGTAAAGGATTGTTGTTCATTGTTAGTTTATCCCTAGACTAACAAATACAATCATATGGTAAAGTGCTACCATACAAGGCGTGTCATTGGTAATCATGCTATATCTGTCCACACTCAATTCTACACATCAGTTTTCTATAGGGAAATTAAAGCTTTTTGTGTTTAGTAGTGTTTTTTGCGATTTGGTGATGATAAAAATAACACGTTGCTTTGCCTGACAGGTAAAAGAGGAAGACATCACATCAACGGGCTATATGTTGCATTATATGCTGCTTCAACATCACTGATTACAGTCTACAGCACTGCATAAAACATGTTTTCATGGCAGACCGGCACGAAAACAATCATCTGTGAAATCATCTTTTTGTTACACAGTTTACTCTATATCCACCTTATTTTGCAATGAGGAAGTACTGAAAGCCTTGTACTTTCAAGTTACTAATGGCCACAACCATTCTTACGTTCACAAATAAGGAGGATAGATATGCACTACCCTTCAAAAGTTTGGGATCAGTAAGATTTGTAATGTTTTTTTAAAGAAGTCTCTTCTGCTCATCATGGCTGCAATTATTTGAGAAATACAGAAAAAACTGAAATATTGTGAAATATTATTGCAATTTAAAATAATGGTTTTCTATTTTAATATACTTTAAAATATAATTTATTTCTGTGATGCAAAGCTGAATTTTCATCAACATCATTATTCCAGTCTTCAGTGTCACATGAAGAAAATCATTCAGAAATCATTCTAATATGCTGATTTATTATCAATATTGGAAACAGTTGTGCTGTTTAATATTTTTTTTGGAACCCATGTTACTTTTTTTAGGATTATTTGATGAATAAAAAGTTAAAAAGAACAGCATTTATTCAAAATAGAATGCAATTATATCCTTTTTTTGAGTAACAGATGTAACATCACATATAACTTGTTTTTCCTTTATAAAATGTGAAACGCCGCACAATCAACACATGAGACACAAGCGCTACGGCCAAACATATCTGTCAAGCACAGGTTTACAAACACACGTTCATGTGAATGACCCCTTCTGGTGGGAGGGGCCCCATCTCGTTCTTTGCGCAGGGCCTTACAGATGTGCGGTACGCCACTGGCTGTCCGGATTAGACTGCTGTTTAACAACATACCAACTGTTCAGCTGACAAAACATCTTTCTAAATAGTAAATAAAAACTCCATAAAAGATTTGAAAGTTGTGAATTGTGAAAATTACACAATATAGGACATTTATACAGTGTGTGTCATTGTAATAACTAAGTCTATCCCTCACAGCCTCATTTTCATCCATGTTAAGTTCAATATGGCGTCTAACCTAATTGAGATCTACATGCATATGATGGAACCATTTCGCCCCCCAGTAGCAACTTTCAAATTTCAATTTCAATTGACAAATTCTACAGAAATAATGTTTGAAGAATAAAGTTTTAAAGGAAAAATACTGATAATATTTGAGCCCCATTTTGACACATTTTGTACCAATCAAATGAGCTGTGATGTAAACTAAAGCTAGCTATTTAAAAGAAGCTACGATCTCTTGATATGTCATGCCTAAACTTACTGTTTCAATTGGAAATACATTAAACAAGGAATGAAATTTGCATTCATCAAGCGCTTTACCAGCAGGCAAGTGAAGCCTCTCTCTTTCACCCACTATCGATGCCTCCATCTGAGGTTCTGCATTTGCATGACTGGGGTTATTGCACTTGACTCACCCCATTGATGAATATATCTATCACTTTAATCGTATTTCCATACTGTTTGCAGAGAACGAAGCATAATGTGAAATCCAGGGTTAGCATAATGCATTACACTGAACATGAAAAAACCATAACCATGGCAACAACCCCCCCCCCCCACACACACACACCAAAAAGATTACAAGTGCATACAGTATGTAAAGATATATCCTTTATATGATTATCTATGTAGTGAAAAACAGACAAATTGTACAAGACTAACAGATTATTCAAGGCTTGCACAGAAGCATTAATTAATGATTTTATTTCTCAGTATTTATGTCGTTTTCCAGGACAAATATAAATATTTGATTCTTAAATCAAAATACATTTACTAAAGAAGTAAAATGACACATTAAAGGTGCACTAAGCAATATTTGAAAAACGCTTTTGACCAGTGTCGGACCGAGTCCCAAAACACACTCGCAGCCAATCATCAGTAACGGGCGTGTCTAGTTATGATAGGGAGAAGAGAGTGCTCAGTGAGTGCACAGGACGGATATTAGCAGATCGTCTAAAGATAGCGACAGATGGCAGATAAAAAAAAGAGGAAGATTTCGAAGGAAGAAAACATTAAAAAGAAGGGTTATGATCAGGCGAGAGGTAGGACCCACGTAAATATTGGAGCAGCTTTGCAGGGTTGGAGATAACTCAAGGAGCGGGAAGGCCTAGAATTGGACGCCGAGGTTGCTTTGTTTCTTCTTGATACATGAGTTACGTTGATTTTGCTTTTTCACACCAATAATCTGTGTTGGCTTTTGCCTGAATACACTTGGCCGCCAGGCATAGCAGATTCCGCCATCATCGTTGCCAGGGTTGTGTACGTATGTGTGGGGCGGAGTTATCAAAATAAGGGCGAGGTCCTGTTGGGGTATGGGCGTGTTTGTTTTCGTGCTCTCAAATATCAATATCATTTGGCAAAATTCGCTTAGTGCACCTTTAAGACTTGGTTTCAAGACTTGTTTTCACACCAAGTCTCGTTTTCTGAAAAGTGTAACTAAAAGTGAGTTTTGCTTAAAAAAAATTCCCTTTGAATTAAGTTTAACTATCTTAAAGGGGACATAACACACACAGTTTCACCCAATCTCATGTTGATCTTGAGTACCTATAGAGTAGTATAGCATCGTTCATAGCTCCAAAGAGTCTTTAATTTTATCATATTTATAAAAGAAAAATGCAGCTTTCCAATTCTCTCCGAAAACAGCCGAGCACCTGGAGGCATGCCGTGGGCGGAGCTAAAGAGTGACGAGCACTTGCCCGATTGCCAACAAAACACAGACATTTGATGCAGTTTAACTTACTGTCTGCAGTTCCGAATCATGACCGGTATCTTTTATAGCTGGGACTGATCCATCTTCCAGTATCAAACGATGTGCAAATCCAGCGCCGAACTGGGCCTTGTTTATAAAACTTTCGTCAACAAACACACTTGCAAAACTCCGTTGCTGCTCCGGAAAAACAAACTGCATCCACTGTTCACGTAACGCTGGGTTCTTTGGTAAGCTGAACAAGGTTATCTTTTCCTTACAGCCAAAAACACACTTCTTTGGAGACATTCTTCTCGAGCGAGTCCCGTTCAGTGCAGCCGAATGAAGCGCGTTGCTGGGCGCACTCTTGCTCTCGCTCTAGTCGATGTGTGTGTGCGGGCGCGCTCTTCTGGGAGAAATGCCCATACAAGGAGTTCCACCCTTCATTACGTCACGAAGAGTCAAGCTCGAAAAAACTCTCCGAAACTTCTACAAAACCGGAAGGAGTATATTTGACACAGAAATACTCCATTCTACATTCATATCGTTTTTTGAAACTTTGGCCAAGTTTAGCATGAGAATCCAACTCTTTAACAGGGTAAATAACCCAGCATGCATAAAATAGCATTAGACATCCCCTTTACTTAATTTTTTTTTTCTTTTTTTTTTTTAAGAAAACAACATAATATTTTACGTCATTTTGCTTCTCAAGTAAATTTATTCTGATTTAAGAATGTTTGTAAATTTGCACTGGTTATACCAAGCAAGTAAATCTTTTTAGTTTTTTGTTTGTTTGTTTTTTTGCAGTGTAGATAGATGTTGTCTAGAATATGATACAATGAGCACTGGGCTCTCTGTCTTCAAAAACAGCGAAACCTGACCTCTCCAGTTGTATTTCGAATGCAAAAATGACAAAATATTTTTCATAGACTACAACAACCACTCTCCTCTACCCAGAACCCCCAGAGTAAACCCTGTTTCTATTTGAGTACAAGGACCTACTTTCGAACTATCAGGAGCCCTGTGTTTGACAGCACATTAAAAAGAGAATTTCTACAACTGAACCTAACAGAACAACTAAAAGACTCAAAGTAACAAGAACATGAAGAAAAAATGAAATTGGAACCACCAACATGCATATTTCTCCTGACAAATGTGTCTCATCCAAAATTCTAGAGAGGAATAAAGAGCCAGAGCATTCTTTTCTGAGGCAGCCTTCCGTTTCAGCGATGGCTTGAAATTAAGAAGGATGGCATGAATTCAGAGCAGTGTGGATTCACTTTGTAGTTCAGTGGTGACTATAGAGGTAACTTAAAACAACGGCCTGCCCTGTCACCTCAGTCCTTTCCTTTCCATCCTCCGCTCACAGATCTTGCTTTCACACTCCAGTAGACTTCCTGCCCCCTCAAAACTAATATCAAAACCCTCTGAACTAATCAATTCTCTCAGTCTTGGTTTATAATGAGTCTCTGTGGGAGTTATAAACAGAGTTGCATTAGGTCTCTGAAATGTTCTTGACATCCATTGTGTTGTCTGCAACAATCGACAGCAACACTCAAATATCACCAAACTCCTCAGCACTCTCCTAAATGTCAATAACAATGAAAAAAATGTATTTAGGACACCTGACATTTCTTAACAGCAGGGTAATACATTCTAAATAACTGATATACATGACAAAACATTTTAAGTATTACTTAATGATGAATTACATTTATTCATTTATCAGACACTTTTATCCAAAGCGACTTACAAATGAGAACATTGCAAGCAATCTGTCATCAGAGACAACCATATTTGTTACTGTTAGATCAGTACACAAGCTAGAGCAGAGGTGGAATGCAGAAAAAGATTATATATAGAAAGACAATCATTTTGTCCCAGGTCTCCCAAAGCACTAGGTAAGAAATCAGTAGTACATATGTAAATTGTAATTTCCCCAAATAAACTATATTAATACAGCTTTATTATTTGAAAGCCAATTAAAGCTATATACAAGATTAAATGTGTTTGTGAAAAACGACTTTACATGGCAGACAATAACTTTATGTTGGCTTAGACTGATAAGTACTGCTAACTAATCGTTGTCACGATTCGCTGGAGCAAGGGAACGAGGAAACGAGGAGACGTGGAGATTTCACACGAGAGTCTGACTTTAATGATATAAAATAAAACAGGATACAGCTCAGGAACGCAGGAGGACATGAAGACATATAACACCGGACGCTCGAGACTTCAAAACACAGGGCTTAATTAACAAGGGAGGAAATGAGGGAATTAATCAACATAACGAGGAAACAAGGGAAACACAGGTGGAATCAAATTAACATAATGAGGACAGGAACAGGAAGACCAAAAATGGGCATATGAGGGAGGGAAACACAAGACACAGGAACACAAGACTGACAGTCATCTTCATTATCTTCGGCTCCTTCTTTACCCTTAACCTCTTCATTGGTGTCATCATTGATAACTTCAATCAGCAGAAGAAAAAGATAAGTATTTAAACTGAGGAAGGTGAATTTAAACACCTTAATAAAATGTAAGACATAATTCACAACTAATAAGGAATAATGTACATATTACAATGTGCAAACTCAAATCAACCACTGTGTGTTTGTTCAGTGTACTTTCAATGTAATGTGCTATGTACACAGTCTGTGGCTTTGTTTAGTGAGCACACAATGGTAACGTATTGAACTGGTTTTGTTTATGAAGCACACACAGTGGTAGATAAATAGGACCTGGTTTGGGCTGAACTGCCTCTTTGACATTTCCTGAAGTTCAGAGTTGAAAAACAGAGGCCTGCTTGCATTATGTTTGTGTTGTGACATATAATGAAACCGTGGTTGTAACCAGCCTTCTGCATTTGCTCTTTACCTAGGAGGTCAGGATATCTTCATGACAGAAGAACAGAAGAAATATTACAACGCCATGAAGAAACTGGGATCTAAGAAGCCTCAGAAGCCAATTCCCAGGCCTGCGGTATGACACACAGCTCACTCCCCCTAACCACTAAGAACTTTAATTATATTTAAAGGGGACATAACACACACAGTTTCACCCAATCTCATGTTGATCTTGAGTACCTATAGAGTAGTATAGCATCGTTCATAGCTCCAAAGAGTCTTTAATTTTATCATATTTATAAAAGAAAAATGCAGCTTTCCAATTCTCTCCGAAAACAGCCGAGCACCTGGAGGCATGCCGTGGGCGGAGCTAAAGAGTGACGAGCACTTGCCCGATTGCCAACAAAACACAGACATTTGATGCAGTTTAACTTACTGTCTGCAGTTCCGAATCATGACCGGTATCTTTTATAGCTGGGACTGATCCATCTTCCAGTATCAAACGATGTGCAAATCCAGCGCCGAACTGGGCCTTGTTTATAAAACTTTCGTCAACAAACACACTTGCAAAACTCCGTTGCTGCTCCGGAAAAACAAACTGCATCCACTGTTCACGTAACGCTGGGTTCTTTGGTAAGCTGAACAAGGTTATCTTTTCCTTACAGCCAAAAACACACTTCTTTGGAGACATTCTTCTCGAGCGAGTCCCGTTCAGTGCAGCCGAATGAAGCGCGTTGCTGGGCGCACTCTTGCTCTCGCTCTAGTCGATGTGTGTGTGCGGGCGCGCTCTTCTGGGAGAAATGCCCATACAAGGAGTTCCACCCTTCATTACGTCACGAAGAGTCAAGCTCGAAAAAACTCTCCGAAACTTCTACAAAACCGGAAGGAGTATATTTGACACAGAAATACTCCATTCTACATTCATATCGTTTTTTGAAACTTTGGCCAAGTTTAGCATGAGAATCCAACTCTTTAACAGGGTAAATAACCCAGCATGCATAAAATAGCATTAGACATCCCCTTTACTTAATTTTTTTTTTCTTTTTTTTTTTTAAGAAAACAACATAATATTTTACGTCATTTTGCTTCTCAAGTAAATTTATTCTGATTTAAGAATGTTTGTAAATTTGCACTGGTTATACCAAGCAAGTAAATCTTTTTAGTTTTTTGTTTGTTTGTTTTTTTGCAGTGTAGATAGATGTTGTCTAGAATATGATACAATGAGCACTGGGCTCTCTGTCTTCAAAAACAGCGAAACCTGACCTCTCCAGTTGTATTTCGAATGCAAAAATGACAAAATATTTTTCATAGACTACAACAACCACTCTCCTCTACCCAGAACCCCCAGAGTAAACCCTGTTTCTATTTGAGTACAAGGACCTACTTTCGAACTATCAGGAGCCCTGTGTTTGACAGCACATTAAAAAGAGAATTTCTACAACTGAACCTAACAGAACAACTAAAAGACTCAAAGTAACAAGAACATGAAGAAAAAATGAAATTGGAACCACCAACATGCATATTTCTCCTGACAAATGTGTCTCATCCAAAATTCTAGAGAGGAATAAAGAGCCAGAGCATTCTTTTCTGAGGCAGCCTTCCGTTTCAGCGATGGCTTGAAATTAAGAAGGATGGCATGAATTCAGAGCAGTGTGGATTCACTTTGTAGTTCAGTGGTGACTATAGAGGTAACTTAAAACAACGGCCTGCCCTGTCACCTCAGTCCTTTCCTTTCCATCCTCCGCTCACAGATCTTGCTTTCACACTCCAGTAGACTTCCTGCCCCCTCAAAACTAATATCAAAACCCTCTGAACTAATCAATTCTCTCAGTCTTGGTTTATAATGAGTCTCTGTGGGAGTTATAAACAGAGTTGCATTAGGTCTCTGAAATGTTCTTGACATCCATTGTGTTGTCTGCAACAATCGACAGCAACACTCAAATATCACCAAACTCCTCAGCACTCTCCTAAATGTCAATAACAATGAAAAAAATGTATTTAGGACACCTGACATTTCTTAACAGCAGGGTAATACATTCTAAATAACTGATATACATGACAAAACATTTTAAGTATTACTTAATGATGAATTACATTTATTCATTTATCAGACACTTTTATCCAAAGCGACTTAACATTGCAAGCATTGCAAGCAATCTGTCATCAGAGACAACCATATTTGTTACTGTTAGATCAGTACACAAGAGGTGGAATGGGTGGAATGCAGAAAAAGATTATATATAGAAAGACAATCATTTTGTCCCAGGTCTCCCAAAGCACTAGGTAAGAAATCAGTAGTACATATGTAAATTGTAATTTCCCCAAATAAACTATATTAATACAGCTTTATTATTTGAAAGCCAATTAAAGCTATATACAAGATTAAATGTGTTTGTGAAAAACGACTTTACATGGCAGACAATAACTTTATGTTGGCTTAGACTGATAAGTACTGCTAACTAATCGTTGTCACGATTCGCTGGAGCAAGGGAACGAGGAAACGAGGAGACGTGGAGATTTCACAAAAACGAGAGTCTTTAATGATTCAGTAGGGAGACACAGATCACAAGGATGACATTCACAACGAGTAGACCCGACAAAACCAAACTGAACAGACTAGGGCTTATAAACACAGGGCAATCAGGGGAACACAGGTGCATGGAATCATAAAGTAATCAAACTAAACAAGAACAGGAAAAAGACCATAAAAGGAAACACAGGAAGAACTACAGAGGCAAAACGGGTCCAAAAGTCTGACATTTCGCCCACTCCCGGAAGGTGCATCCTCGCACTGTAGATACAACAGAGGGAGGGATGGGTGGGAACTTGGGAGGAGGATCAGGAGGAGGACGGACACCCAGGAGGGGGCCGGCAGACAGAGTCCATGGGGGTGACGAAGGAGAGAGGAGCCAGGGAGGAGACAGGAGGGGCTTGGAGCAGGAGGACCCAAGCTGGACCCAGGCCACCGCCATTACGATTACCCACGGTGGAGCCGACAGAGGGAGGAGCCGTGGAGGAGGAATGGCCACCGACTCCAGGGGGGAGGAGGAGCCGAGGGGATGAAGGAGCCTGACGGAGCCGGAGGGACGAAGGGACGAGGCGAAGCCGGAGGAGTGGAGTCCTGAGGCGCAGGATGGTCGATGCCAGACCAAGGCGTAGCCGGAGGAACGAGGGAGCCCGGCGGAGCTAATGGACTGCCAGGCCATGGCGGAGAGGAGGGAGCTAGGAGCCATGGTGGAGCCAACGGGTCAACGGGCCGAGGCGGAGTCCGGAGCCCAGAGGCTGGAGGCAGAGTCAAGGGATACTCAGACCATGGCGACGCTGGAGGATGGCAGTCCCGCGGAGCTCGCACAGCATAGATGGTGGGCTGAGGGGGAGCAGAGGGGCTGCCAGACGACAGCGGAGGAGGAGGCAGGAGAGGATGGGAGGGTGGGCATTTGTGAGCCTCCGGGCTTTCAGGCCAGAACTCAGGAACGGGAGCCCTCTCTTCTTCGGTGAGCTCCTCTCCGTGCTCACACCGTCCGTGGCTTTCTCCCTCATGGTGGGCGCTGTTGCTGGCTCACACACCTTGACTGACGTCATCAGCACTCAAAAAGGCGGCAAAGTTCGCTCGAGTACTATCTTCGGACGACAGCGCTCTGGACGAGATGTTTAAACTGGCGTCGTAGAACGCACAGAGCGCGTCGTCCGGGTAGCTGGTTAGAGCAGCGAGGACCAGGAACAGTCTAGTATGGCCCTCGAGCGATCTCTCCCCCTGCTCCAGCAGGAGGAGGAGGTACCCCGGACGGGTGAGGGTATCCATGGATAACACAACGGAAACAAAACACTGAGGGGAAAAAAACTGAAACAAAAATGGAGGGTAGACACACGGAGGTAACCGTTTCGGTCGGGTCTTCTGTCACGATTCACTGGAGCAAGGAAACGTGGAAACGAGTCTTTAATGATTCAATAGGGAGACACAGAGCACAAGGATGACGTTCACAATGAGTAGACCCGACAAAACCAAACTGAACAGACTGGGGCTTATAAACACAGGGCAATCAGGGGAACACAGGTGCATGGAATCATAAAGTAATCAAACTAAACAAGAACAGGAAAAAGACCATAAAAGGAAACACAGGAAGAACTACGGAGGCAAAACAGGTCCAAAAGTCTCACAATCGTAGCCTGTATATGTCAGATAATTATATTCTTAATAATTATAAGATACATTTAACCTGCAGTACTTTTCATGTTTAAATAAAGAATATCTCCTGAACTTGGTGAACAAAATTAGGTGTTTTGGTCTCTACACGATCCCAGCCAAGGAATAAGGGTGATAATAAATAATAAATCTAGCGAAACGATAGGTAATTTAAAAAAAAAATTTTAATGTATATATTTTTTTACCACAAATGCTATGTAAAAGGTAAAAAAACGATGTCGGATGATTGTGAAGTTTGAGGAGAAAATGAAATGGGGTTTTTCGCCCTACCCTACCTTTTTGAATCAGAGTACACAGATGAAGAGCTAACTGCACGTGATCTTTCCAACGGGATTATGTCATGCGTGAAGTCGTGCATGCGCATTACAGAGCTAGTGCAAGATGAGCTCTTGTGGTTAAAAAGTATATACTTTTTTTTTAGAAAATGACCGATCATTTCGCTAGGTAAGATTCGGGATTGTGTAGAGCCCTCTGAAGCTGCACTGAAACTGCAATTTGGACCTTCAACCCGTTGGCCTCATACAATATTGTTAATTTTGCACCAAACACTAGGAAAATACAAATATTGGATCGGGACTCTGTATCAGCAGATACTCAATATTCAATTAATCGGGACATCCCTAATTGATTCTTCTTAATTTGGAAATATATCAGTTGGTGGAGCAAAATACACACAGTAATCAACAATAATGTGTCTAAAACTTAAGTTATATTAACTTCTTGTGTACTGAATTGCTGTATAAAACTAATGTCACATGATTGCTTACGACCGAATCAAAGGTGTGCTGATTTTTATTAAGTTTCATACTATATTTTAACACGATTACAAGATTTTGTTATTTGATTGCTAAAATGTTTGGGTTTTTCGCCCTACCCTACCTTTTTGAATCAGAGTACACAGATGAAGAGCTAACTGCACGTGATCTTTCCAACGGGATTATGTCATGCGTGAAGTCGTGCATGCGCATTACAGAGCTAGTGCAAGATGAGCTCTTGTGGTTAAAAAGTATATACTTTTTTTTTAGAAAATGACCGATCATTTCGCTAGGTAAGATTCGGGATTGTGTAGAGCCCTCTGAAGCTGCACTGAAACTGCAATTTGGACCTTCAACCCGTTGGCCTCCATTATATGGAGAAAAATCCTGGAATGTTTTCCTCAAAAACCTTAATTTCTTTGCGACTGAAGAAAGAAAGACATGAACATCTTGGATGACATGGGGGTGAGCAAATTATTAGGACATTTTTATTCTGGAATTGAACTAATCCTTTAATTTACTAGGACTAAGTTACTAAGCTACAAGATATGTGCTGGTTTATTAACAGGTGTTGCTCCATAATAAAACTAAATAACACACAAGAAATGTATAATGAGCGTGATTTGCAACATTATCAAGAAGTTTTCATCTGAAGACAGAACGTTATTAGACTTGACCTTTACTGTTTAGTAAATCCTATTATCAGTTTTATTATGCACAGCATGCCTCAACTTTTTCCATGCACCTGCACCTTCATCAGCTCAGAAAATACAATTTCATGACCTTACTATTAAAAATGATCACACCCTATCATCTGCTCCAAGAGAAACAACAAAACAGGCTGATAAAAGATATCTGCAAATGTCTAAATAAGAAAAGTAAAGCTTTATATCATCATTCCATGCTCTCTAGATTTCCCTTTAACCTGTTGATTTCAATAACACATATTTCCCCTTGTTTTCTCCCTTTCAGAGGAAAAAGGATGTGCAATGCTTCATTAATCCTGGGTGCTATCTGGGAAGAGTGACTTGTAAATGGTAAGCAACAGTATCAATCAGGAGATCAAAGCTTGTGATTCATCACGACGTGTTTCCATTAAAGAACAGTTCTTCTGTCCTACATCTTTTTCAAGCAATACCTATGCATGGATAGCGTTCTCTGCAACGCTGCAAAGATGCATTAAGGCATGTTTAGACGTAAAATGAAAGAGTAAAAAATAACTCACTCAAACAGAGCTTCATTGAAAAATAGCCACAAAAAAATGATCAATAAGACACTTTTTTATGATTCCTCTAACAATAAACACAGAGTAAAATAAAACAACACCAGTCTGGATTTGAAAAGTCAGTCTGTTTTGAAAAGTCAGTTTAGTTTAAATCGTGAGAGTCATTTCTATACTTTAAAAACTACTAAACTTTGTTACTTTGGTAAGGATAGTTTCAAGTTTGCTATGGGTTGCATCTTGCTTTGGACTTGGCTGACAGACTGGTATTTTGACACTGTGAGCTTCATGCTTTCTAACCTTATCTCCACTTTTTTCCCTTTATGCTACAATTATTGTACTTATTGTATATATAAAACACAAAATACACACAGTAATCAACAATAATGTGTCTAAAACTTAAGTTATATTAACTTCTTGTGTACTGAATTGCTGTATAAAACTAATGTCACATGATTGCTTACGACCGAATCAAAGGTGTGCTGATTTTTATTAAGTTTCATACTATATTTTAACACGATTACAAGATTTTGTTATTTGATTGCTAAAATGTTTGGTGCATATTTTGTCTTTGTCTTTCAGTTCCACTGTGAGTAATAACAAGTATGAGTTAGTATGAGAAAACATTTTGATTTTTAAATCGAAAGAGAAAAAGGTCTGCTCTGACTCATAACTGTATTTTAGATACAAGATTATATCCTTACAAAATATTTTCCTCTCCAATAAAGACAAAACAAAAGCACCAGTCAAAAATGGAAACAATTCCTGGAAAGCTTATTTCATATTTTCGGAGGCAGCTTAAGAAACACAGGCATAAAATAATAAGCATTATAAGGGTAGGGAGTTGCTTATTGGATTACTGATATAGCTTAAAGTGGTTGTCTAAAGCAAGTGGAGTTTTTAGAGAGCAGGGTTTGGGGTGACACAATAAAAAGTGTCAGAAGATAATCTCTTTAATCATAGTCTAAACAGCTCCAATAGCTTCACTGTTTCTTTTTCTCCTTTATCTTACACTCATGAAAAGCGTTCGCTTGTCCTACATAACAGTCATGAGCAGCAAATCCTCTTAGCATCTAATCATTGGCTTTATTCATAAAGGAAGCTCTTGATGTATTGACGGAACTGAATGCCCCAATCTCACTTGTGCTACCAGCTGGACTCCTCATTCTTATTTCTCCAGCCTACAAAATGATGCTTCAGCAGGACAATACAATTCCTGTCGTTACACCAGCATAGAGAGTTACTGTCCTTGTCAGTGTGATAAGGTTTAGAAGCATAACACACAGAGGAGATACACATATTAAACAGTATATTTTTACATAACTGTCTATAAGAAATAGTGCAACTGGGGCTAGATGTATGTTGTTTGTAAACAATATATTAATATTAAAAAATATAATATAATAAAAAATATATATTTTTTAAATTTAGAAAATTGGTGTAGAAACAAATTTTCCCTCAGAAATTGCAAAATGTACATTTCAAATGTAAATTTTACAAACAACTACAAAGTAACAACATATAACACTGAATTAAATGGGAAATTTTGAATTAGAAAATTGAAATTGTATTTTCTTCTATAATAATCTATATTTGTACCTTTTTTTTTTTTTTTGGTGCCCCAATAAAAATCTAATTTGTTTAATGTACTTGTTTTTTTATATATATATAATTATTTATTTATTTTTTAGTGTAATGACAGAAATGGATTTGTTTTTTTAGTTTTAATGGCAGAAATGGAATGGTGGAAATGTTTAAGGTATGTGCCCATAATTCAATGGTGTAAAATATGTTGAAAAATTTTTTTTTTTCATATAAAATATATGAAAACAAAATTAGTCACTATTTCTCATTCGCAAACTTGTTTTAGTCTTTATTGTTTTATTTATTTATTTATTTATTTGTCATTGACAGCTGGTCTTTATTGCGATATTGGAAAAATAAGGTGCTGTCACATTAATTAGCCCTTGTTAGTCTATCATCAGCCTGTGCTCATTAATTAAGTGATCAGTCTCTGAACATGTTGCAATGCAACAGTCCAATGTGGAAGTGAGCCATTATTAACAGCTGCAGCGCACAAACACATGCCATCTCTGAGGGCTTTCAAGTATGCAACTCAAATTCTCTAGCTTTGAGCCCTGCTTATCAAGCATTTCTGCTCAAAGCATACTATATGTGACCCTGGACCACAAAACCAGTCTTAAGGGTAAATTTTTCAAAACTGAGATTTATACATCATATTAAAGCTGAATAAATAAGATTTCCATTCGCTCACTAACACAGATTTAGACAGATTTGTGAACAATATTTGAGAGAAATAGGCCTTTTGTGTACATAGAAAAAGTCTTAGATCTTTGAGTTCAGCTCATGAAAAATGGGGGCAAAAACAAAAGTGTTGCGTTTATAATTTTGTTCAGTGTATTTTTGGCTATTGCTACAAATATACCGTAGCGACTTAAGACTGGTTTTGTGGTCCAGGTTCACATATATGAGGACAAGCATTTATTTAAACGTGTAACCCCACATCACCAACTTCTTTTGAACAAAACGGCCTTGATATGCTTTTTTACTGCTATTTTTAAGCCTACTCATCTAATCACCTGTGTCTCTGAACAGCCTGTATCTAATCTGAGGAGCTAAATATGAAAGATTGTAATGTAGACTGGGGAGTGTTGTAACACTATCAGCTCAACCAATTGGAAATTAACATGACTATTGTTCATTTGAGAAAGTGAGGTGACAAATGAAAGAGAAAGAAACAATTATTTAAAAAAATAAAATAAAAAAAATAAAAACATTTGATTTGTGCTCACGTTAATTGATTTCTAGAACAATTAGTTGCAGTTTTCAAATTTAATTGGCAGCGTTTTAGAAGTAACATTTCAGTGACTATTTCTGTAGGTTTGCATGGTTAATGTGAGACAAGAAAAGGTCAACATTTTTGGTTATGGGACATTAAAGAAACATTCCATTTTATCATTTTGCACACATTATGGAAACATTACCTTTTTAATGTTCTCTGAACATGCTGAAATAAGCAGTTAAATTTTTTTTTTTAATTAGATGAACATCCAACTAAAACATTTCAGGAAAAAAAAAAACATTCCATGAATGATGCAAAAATAACGTTTTTATGCTAACATTTTGAAAACATTATTAAAGACCAACATTGAATGAACATTCTATTGACGCTACTGGAAGAACATTTGTTCACAAATTTGAGAGAACCATGCCAGAACGTTAGCCAAAGTTCGGTCAGCTGGGGCGAATAAGTGACAAACTTGAATCTGTTGCAAATTCTGGGTTGGGAAGTCTTTCACCCTCACGCAAAATTCCGGAATGCATGAATTCCTATCCACCATATTTTGCAATTGGGAAAATAAAAAGCTTTTTCTTTTTCTGTTAATGGGCGAGACTTCTGATTCATTAGCTGCTCTAGGCAAATAACTAGAACAATAACTAAGTGCAGTAAACAGGAAAACTATTTGCACTGCAAACCAATGTGTTTATAATTATGACAATACATTAAAATAATATAAGAAATGCCAGTTAATGAGCTATTTTGTACAGCTAAAAATAACTGGAAGCCAATGACACCGGAATACTTGCACATTCAAGTTACAAATGGCTGCACTTGCTCTTATGTTAAAAATAAGGTGTATTCGTTCAAAAACACAAATCCATTCAGGAACAAAACACAAAATTACATGTTGCTCAAAAACTCATGAATGGAATGAAAAGTGAACTGTTTTTGCTCAGAGATGTGTAGTGTATTTTTTTTTTTTTAACCTTGTTTGGAACTGTTTTCCTCCACACTGTTACACTCCACTACCTTTTAAGGCATCCAGTTAAGATATCTAAGCAACGAGGCAAAAAAAAGTCACTTCTGTCACCTATGTCAGAAACAGCTGTGTTGTGCTAGGCTTGATAATGGGCCGAAGGAGTGGTGTCTGGTGATTCCACACGTAGACTGATGCTTTCTGTTCATCACTTGAAATGTCATGTGAATTATAATGCAAAGCTAGCATTTGTCACGAAGACTATTGAGCAGATACCTCCGCTTGTCATACATAAAGGAAAAAAATGAAGCTTTGTGAGAATATCTCCCCATGGTGCATTACAGTTGCCTGATACCTGGAGAATAAATTCTCAAATCGTTCATTGTCCATGTCAGTATTTTATGAGACAGGACAATAACATCAGCACACCACATGCCTGGCCAGTGACTCAAACTCTATCCAAAATTGATTCTACAGTATGATAGCAGTAAATCAAAACCAAGCAACCATACTAAACCTCTAAAGGTTAATGGGAAAAAATATATATTTTAATTAGAAATATTTTTAAACCAAAGAGCTGTGAACACCACAAGACTTGGATCACTGGTACTGCCACCACACACTTTCATTTTCTATACCCTTGAACATATGCACTTTAAGAAGTGTTGTTTCAACATACAGACTGTAAAAACAGGTGTTATGTTAAATTTTTACTTAACTGCTATTTAGTTAATGCATGTACTTTGTTGTTGACATAGCACAGCAAACTAGATTTGCATTTCCTGAAGGAAGCGCCTGAAAGGCAGCACAAGATAAATGAACAGATGTAAAAAAGTATACACCAACAACAACTCCATATGCAAATAGATGTAAAAAAGAAAAATTCCAACCACAATTCAGAACGCAAATAATGGCAAACTTTGAATGGCAGATGCTTTATCAATGTCAAAGGGGGAGATGTTTTTTAAGTTAAGTTTAATATATTTTGTAGTGTTAATAAAATCCAATAATACATATTACTTAGATGAAATTATCTGAATAATAGTTGCATGGTTCTTAAACGGTGCTTGAATAGTTGAAAGGTGCTGCATTCATCTCAGAAATTAAATGTAAGTACATAGTAGTTAAGGCCACTTAATATAAAGTGGGCCCTTTACTTTTCTTTACTTACTTAAGTGACGACGTGACATGTAGGCCAAGTATGGTAGCCCATGAGTTGAATTACTGAAATAAATGAACTTTTCCACAACATTCTAATTTATTGAGATGCACCTGTATATATATATGTACTGTAGACATACATAGTTTAGAATCCGGGATAAAAATGTATTACAGCTTTAAATTGTAATAATTATTCACAATATTACTGTTTTACTGTATATTTATCTAGCAAATGCGGCTTTGGTGAGCATAAGAGATTTTGTTCAAAAACATAAAAAAATCATACTGACCCCAAACTTTTGAACGGTTATAAATAGTATGTGGAAAACAGAAATAGTAGACTAATAGATTGATATTAGTTTATTGCTATATACTGGAAAATACTGGTAGTACTGTGTGACCCTCAGTAACTGTGGTCTTGTTACTTCACAGCGATCAATGCACTGTGTCAGCAGAACAAAATTAAAGATTGTTCGACAACCATCAGCACCCTGAGGAAATCATTAATGCTCAGGTAAACATGGCTGAATGTGACAGAAATTTGCAATGTTGTCAACGCTTTAAAAATAAGGCTGTGTTAGTGTATCTGTCAAAATCTCTGCTGTTGTAACAATGATTGTCCCATTTGGAAGGTTACTTTATAACTCAGGAGAGAGTTTATGAGATCTTATTTTAGCAAAACTGAGTTTTGAGCAAAACGGGCATTTGATTAGTTAAAGGTGAAGCATGTAATTTCAGCAGAAATATACTGACATAATTCCAATCTGTTTGATTGAGCGGCGGAACTAATAACATTGGCTCAACCAGTGGTACAAGTTTGGTGCGGGACAGGGGGCGTTTTTGTACTTTAACATACAATTACATCCAAAGGGTACTGGAGCTTTCTTTAAGAAAAGGGCATAAAAGCACTATAAAAGAATTTCAAGCATTCTGAAGCCATATGACTGTCAACAAAATTGACACTTATCCATTGTACATTTTCTCCTCTAGTGGGCTGTTAACCACTACAACCGGATAATAAAGTCAGTGAGTTGAAGACGTGAATCGAACAATTGGAAAGATCTGACTCAAAGAGTGATTCATTTATGAAATGGACATTGCTACTTCTCTCATGAACTCTTACGACTATGCCAAGAACAGTTTTCTAAGATTTTCAGTGAATAATAACATGCATTTTGCTCTTTTTGTCACACAAAAAAGCTATTTTATGGCTTCAGAAGATTAGTATGGCACATGAGTCATATAAACCACTTGTATGATATTTTATGGTGCTTTTGTATCTTTTTTGAAGCTTAATTTCCCATTTATTGTAACTGTATGGATGAAAGAGCAGGAAAAACAGTATTTACATTTTCTTTTTGTATTCTGCAGAAGAAAGAAGGTCATACGGGTTTGGATCAACATGAGGGAGAGTAAATAATCACAGAAATGACATTTTTGGGTGAACCATTCGATTAAAAATTTAACAAAACAACGTAACAAACAAGTTAAAGTATCTGATGCAACACTGAAAATCAGTTGCATCCTCAAGTTTTAAAGCATCCCAAGTATGAACTTTACATAACAGAACAGAAGAACTGAAGTTCAAAGTAGCTCAGATTAAAGGTGTTATTACCTCCAGGGTCGCAACTGTCAAACATCAATCAAGAGCTTCAGAATGGTTTGTACATGAATCTTAAAATCTCTCCAAACAAGCTGTGAAATGCACCTTTGACAAAGGAGCAGTCAGACTAATCAAATTTGATATGAACCCTCTATGGCTCAAGCAAGTCAAGCTGTTGTAAAACGCTCCATGATGGGCCCAATTTTGGTCAAAAGCCTCTTGTGACAAACTTCCACAAACCCCAGCTTTGAAATGCTTTAGTTGTGTGATCTATGGAACAGAGCATGCCAAGCTGGCCCTGGGGAGAGCAGATTCGGCATCCATGTTCAAACAATGTCCAGAGGAGATGGAATTAGTCTCTAATTCACTCTACCCTATTCAACATTCTGCTGCAGCTCAGCAGGCGGGGAAAGGTCACAACAGGTGTCCCGTGCCGTCCCCTTTTAAGAGTGCTTGGCTGTGTTCCATGGTTACCCCAGTGAATGCCACGCACCATTTCCACTCTTTGAACAAACACGGCAGGTCTTTTTCTTTACAGCTTTTGTCCAGTTCCCCTGTCCAACCAAGGTCAGAGCAGGGCAGTAAGTGTCACGAGTGGTTGCTATTTTCACACTAAGGAACTTAGCGCCTGGTGGTCCTGGTTTGGACATATAGGTATGTAATGACATAGTACTATTTGTAAATGACTGCAAGCCACTGAAATTTAGTTACAGCTTTTACAGATCGAATGTAGAAAATTTACCATTATTATGTTCAGTTTAAAGGTTTAAAGGGTTAAAGGGATGGTTTGAACACTTTTAGATTGGGTCTATATGATGTGTTGCTTTGATGTCATGTGACATGTGTTGAACTGACTATTAAGCCCTGACAAGACTAACATGTCGAATTTATATCAGTTCAAGCCAAGCGATTTTAATGTCTGTCGTCTCATTAAGAACAAGTATGAAATATAGTTTCTCTGGAGCCACAGTGCAAAATGTAACAATGACAGCTGGTCATAATATGCCACAGTAAACTCTAAAAAAATATGCAGGGGATAATGATAACGAAGAATAATAAATGAAGGCGAAATGCTTTGCATTCAACAAAAATGGATAGTGTTATGTTGACAATTGGCTGCCAGCACATTGTGTGGTGTAAAATGTTTTGTGCTGATATGTGTGTCGTAAATAATTATTGTGGTTGCATTTAAACCCATGCATACCAGTTATGTGCCAGAACGTTTTAAAATGGCGACTGGAGACAGTTTGCAAAATAGATGAATTCAAACCCCAAAAAATATGTTTTATTGGGATATTGCAGTTATAAAAAACATTAAACATATATTTGCAGGATAAAAACACTAGTAAAACCAGAAAGAATCGTTTCAAGTGTTCGCTTATTTCGCTGTTGTTCAGTTACACAAATAAATAATGCAACGAAATTGTATTGTGAACCGAAAAACCTTTAAAACATTGATTTCTTATTTAATCTGCTGAATATTGTGTTAGAGACATACATCGGGAGCAGACGAACAGTAAACAGTAACTTATACGTGCAAATCTTTTAAAATTGTGTCATACTAATATGTTTCTGTGATTAGATTGCCTTGCAGAAGATCTTATCGATTGGTCGACAGCAGCTGCTTGCGAATTTATTACGGTTGGATTGACGGAAAAGCTTAGCAATCGTACCGCATGTTGGCACAAAGGGAAAATTTCACCACTCACTAAAGCACTGTGATCCTCTGCAACCAGCAGGTACCGACACGGCCATTCAAGTATTCCGTCATCCAAAGGAAGATTGCAAGGATTTTTAGGATATTAGGGTTAAATGGTGCTCCTAACAGCGAGCAACTCTGCTTCAACATTTCCGGAGACACGCTTCACCACAGCAAGGGTTAAAAACGTACTACGCTTACACTCCTATCAGCATGCCACGCCATTTTCCTGCTTTATTTCCCCCCCGCCTTCCATGCTTCCTGCTCCGCCGTCCCCTTCTGAACGCTGATCAGTGAGGTATTTTCAGCCGGAGGATGAGACACAGAACACATAAAAGCAACACAAATAAAAGGTCATTGTCTGAGGGCTTACCGGAGCTGAGGAAGGAAAGGGCCCGAACCAGTCAGTAACTATCGACCACGTGCGGATGCTGGACCTGGAAGACGGAGAACAACAAAGACAGTTTGTGACAAAGCTGACACGCTGTAGTCTTGGAAGAGTAAAATCAATTGTGACATTTTTCATTTATTTGTAAATGCCTCTTTGGTGGCAGACTCACTCGAAACGACAGTCTGGCTCTTACGGAATAGGAGAGGTGAGAGTAAAATAGAAGAATCCTGACAGTTGCCTTAATGAGATTCCGCATTAGGGCCACGCTCACACACTTTTCCCCCAGCCAAGAGCACGCCCTTCACTTTCAATCTCACACACAAGTAATTTGGGAAACGTTAACCCTATAAAAAACTAAATCCAGACAGCAATGCTGACACTTTTCTCACCGTCCCGGACAACAGCCTTAAATATTTTGCACTGATGCTGATGAACAGAAATAGACGTATGTGTGAATATCAAATCCAACATTTGCAAAGTGTATTTGATTTTAAAGCTTGATGTAAAAGTCAGACAGATTTCTGACAGAATTGGGTTTGTAATTCCAGGCATACAGGCACAGAATAACTTTAATATTATGTATGATTACCTTCCCATAAATACAAAAGCTGTATACAGAATGTCTTTATATGTAAAAACTTTTTTATATCGACTTTATATACAAAAACTTTATACTCCGCATTTACATAAGCAAATACGGTTTAATACTACTGAAACACATCTACTCACAGTGTAATTTACCTATTTTTACTATTTACCTTAATTACTTAAGCAATTAATTGTTAACAGTTATTAGATGCAACAAGCACTACACTTTTTATATAGAAAAAAATTGTATAGTTTCAATAGAAATAAGTATGTAGTAAGTACATGAATACGTTTAATACATTGCATATTGGGGTCATAATGAAAAATATTGATTCTTTAATTCTTTGATTTAAGTAAATAAAAATATTGGCATCCATTTTCTGAACTAACACCTCCTGCCGCAGATGAGGTGAATTACACAGGGAATGAGACAAGTTCATTGAGTTCACTCAGACTGTTCACCCCTGTACTCCACAAAGGAACTTCCTCACCTGTAATCTTTAAGCACAACAATTTATATCACACAATAATAGATAATCATAAGTTTGATGACTTGATCTTAAAAGAATAGTTCACTCAAAAATGATTCTGCCAAATAATGTCATTCCAAACCCTGAACAGAAGAATGTACTGGTTGTTTCTGTCCATGCAATTACATGAATTGGAGCTTACAAGCTTCAAAAAAGGAGTAAAAGTAGCATACAAGTAGGGCTGGGTTTTAACACAAATTACACGATTCGATTTGATTCTCATTCACAAGCTTGCGATTCGATTCGATTACCAATTCGATTCGATTCGATTCATTGTCGATTATTTTGGATATATATATATATATACATATATTAGGTACAGTAGGCTACATGCCAAATTTTCTCAAGGGAAAAAAATCTCAACTAATGCTGTAAAATATACATGAGAGTCAGTTAGTACTAGCTACATTACTATAATATTGAAGGTTAAAACTGATTTGTAGGCTACACAACTGCTAAAATTACACCTTTTTAAAAAAACTATAAAAAATTAAGTTATAATTACATAATAATATTTCTACTTCAATTCGTTTTTGTTATAGGCTATAAATGTTTAAATGGTGGCTGTCATAAAACTTGATGGATTTATTCAAACATAAATTAAACACTGAAGAACAGTAAAAATTATAAG
>NW_015655715.1:1088605-1108662 GCF_001515625.1 Sinocyclocheilus rhinocerous | reverse complement strand
TTAGCAAAATGCTCCTCTCTACAGTTTATTTTTCTATCTGAGTAATGAGTTTATGGTCACCAAATATGTTTTTCTGAGGTAAATGTGACATTACTGGCATTGTTTACAAGCCGTTATGTTGATGTCTTTGTGCTGCTGAAACACTGATTGAGCGATTACATGAGACAGGATACGGATTGTAAAGTTGTACTCTTTCTTTTAACTTACCTTCGGATGTTTAGTCATGTTTATTTTGTGCTGAAACTGGTATTAAAATGTGGAGGAGATGATCAGTTCACGTGCGCCTCGTCTGTTGAACTGTGGCGCTACAGCGATCTGTCACTCCACATTAAACAGCGCCAAAACAGCATTTATTGTTTAAATACTGCAATACAATGGACATAATTTGAAATCTGAGACTATTTCATATTTTCATATTAAAAGTACCAAAGCACAATGCTTATTGCGATATATTGGATGGGAGGTGTGCTTCAATGTTCCATCCATTAACTGAAAACAGGCTAGACTAATCGATTCTTGGGATTTAAGAATCGATATCGTTCCGTAAAAATGAGAATCGATTAATATCAAGATATCGATATCTTTTACCCAGCCCTACGTACAAGTATCATTTAAGTAGTTCACATGACTGACACACTAAATTTCAGGTCAAATGTTTAAAAATACTATAGGTCTGAATTATTATTAATGTTATTTTTAAATAAAATGCTACTAGTTAGATGTAGTTGGTATCAGAAGGAGGGGCATTATCTATCTAGAAAGTATCTGACTCTATAAAAATCAGTGTAGTTTACATGAAGAAAACAATGGGAGAAAGCCATGCTACTTTTAAGAGTAATTTTAAAAGTACATATACTACAGTGCAACATTTTTGGGTAGGTAAGTTTTTGGTGTGTGTTTTTGCAAAAGCTGTTACAATTTAAAATACTTGCTTTCTATTTTAATATGCTTTGAAATATAGTATATTTCTGTGATGGCAAAGCTGAATTTTCAGCAGTTCCAATCAATGTCACATGATCCCTCAGAAAACACCCTAATATGCCAATTTGGTGCTCAATAAATATTTTGTATTATTCTCAATGTTGAAAACAGTTCATATAAAACATATCAAGTTCACTTTAAATTAACACATGCTTGCTGAATAAAAGTATTAATTTTATTTAAAAAATAAATAAATAAATGAAATCAAATCTTGCTGACCCCACAATTTTTAACGGTTGTGGATCTGTTTTAAAGTTTATTTTATTAACTTATAGAGTGCACTAGCATACAGATATTAGCTTTGACCATATAAGACAATATAATTTTAATGTACGGTAAATCACTAGTGCTTAAAGGTTTAGAACTTTTTTTTCTTTCTTTTTTTTACTTTTCACACTTCAGTGGAGCTCACTCAAAAAAGGATTAAAGGGCATACTAGACCTTTTGGAATCATCTCCCTTGTTCTCTTAAGTCGCTGTGATGTGCTGGCATAAATACAAACAGATGGCTATTATGAGAAAGTCCTGCAGCAAGAGCGCAGCAGAGCGCAGCAGCGTTGCGCCAAAGACCCCGTCACATTTACTATCCATCTCTATCTGATTAGCATTTCAACTCACTTGTCAGGTTTACTTGATATGTGTTGTAATCTGATCTGTGGGTCAGGAGGAGAGCATCTTTTATAGCAAGGAACATAAGTAGCCACAACATTATTCATTACTCAGGGCCATAGTGGTTAGTGGCATTGCAATTAATTCCATGTTCCCTTTCCACTGTCGGAATTTAAAAATGAAAGATTAAAATAACAAATTGTAATTATTCTCATTATTTTTTGTGAGAAAAGAAAAGAATGCATATTATTATTATATATGTGCACACACATTTTATATCTATATCGATAGATTGATATATATTAGTCTTGCTGACGGCAGAAGGTCTGGGAACCTTGACCGCTTTGAATGGCCAAGGACCGCCCAAGAGGCCATATGACTGACAGGTAAAGCAACCAATCACGTTTCGTTTTGTGGCGCATCATGTTTAGGGGTGTGGAAATGTCACCACAATAACAGACCGGTGTGTAAAACTCTTGGACTTATTTTAAATATTCTATGCCGCAAACTTTAAATATTTTTTTTTGAAAATCCAGCGTTTAGTTGATCCTGATAAGCGCTCATCGTCACAGTTGTAAACATATGACGGCTTTCTTCTTCTATGAGGGGGTTTGGCGCCACGGCATATTTGTTTCCATGCAGAATGTTTAAGAACGCGACACACAGGTCTCCCGGAAATCCTGTATATTTCAACCAATCAGATGATGACTTCGAAACTCCTGAAGTGTTTCCAATTTTGTGTGCCCTATGCATCAGACGTTCAGCCAATGGTCCGTGTCTGTGATTTCTGATAAAGGGGTACTTTAGGCTTACTGTTGGCTGCTGGGGTAAAAAAAAAAAAGAAAAGAAAAAAAGACATAAAATGTCAGGAATTCTGATTCTGAACCACTGCTGTAATAGATAGTAGCTCAAGATCTCTCTGGACAGTGGTAAACACTTTTCTCCTCTTTACCTTTGCAGTCCTGGTTGAACGTGAAGTGGATTTACTTGCAGGCGGCATGCAGAGTAAGAGTCAGAGGTCAGCTCTCTCCTACTACCCCTCTGGCGAGGTCACAGCAGCCAGACTCCTGTACTGATAGGCCTGCCCATCTCTTGGAGCAATCATCCATAATCTAAAGAACCTGGGGAAGAGGCCAAAAACCTGTCAGTATGACACTGTGGTTCAGGCTGTGGTACTGAGGACGCAGTGGGGCACAAACTGAGAGAACATAACAGAGTAAGCAAGATATTTATCTAACCTTTCAGAATAAAAACAAGATTTGAGTAAAATTTTTGGTTTTGCCTTATGCATCTTATATTTGTGTCTGGTAATGTTTTGTCTCAAACTCTGAAGTCTTTGTTTACAGTTGTATATAATAAATGATGATATTCATAAAAGTCCCTGCAACTGCAAAAACATTACTGAAAAATACAGTTTTATGTAAATGGAAAAGCAACTACATTTGATTCGGCATTATTAGAACTCAAGGCCCTAACCATGACTTGAACATGTCTTTCTTTATATGTCTATAAATATAAAGAAATATAACAGTGAAGAGTCTAATTCTAGTTAGTAAATAATAATTTTGAACAACTTGCAAATAATATTTTAAAATATGCACACATTCACACATTCTTTGTATGCTCAATATGTTGAAAATGCAAAAATGTTTCAGGTCTTGTCACATTCAGTTAGGAATTACGTAAATGATACCCGATTTTCAAGTAATAGCAAAATTTGAGAGGGGGGGGGGTAGACTAGTTTGCATTACTGGATATTACTGTTGGTCGTTTAACATTTCGAAGTCAAATATTAAACGTTTCGTCACTTCCATTGCTCTCCGTCAATGGTAATGGATGGGAACGGAATTCACACTCTGTTCTGTGAACAGTCAACCCCGCCTACTTTAGGGGACATAACCACTGAGCTATAACAGAGAATAGAATAGAGATTACAATATTAAAGGAGACATAGTATGCCCCTTTTTACAATATGTAATCTAAGTCTCTGGTGTCCCCAGAATGTGTCTTTGAAGTTTCAGCTCAAAATACTCCACAGATCATTTATTATATAAGTTTGAAAATGCCTATTTTGAGTGGAAGCAGAAACACGCTTTTTTTTCCGGGCCTGTCTTAAATAGTGTTTTGTGCTCGTCTGTGCAGCCAAAGACAGAACAGTTAGCATGTTTTGCTCAAACTTTCGCCATGGCATTAGAGCTGGTACACCGTTGTCGCTTGCGAAATCAAAATGACGGCGTCATGGGTGGAAACGTGCAGATTAAGGGGCGGGGCATTATATATTATAATGAGATCCCTTTGCCACGTCACCAAGGGAGCAAAATCAGACGCTTGTTTTCTCAGATGCTTGCAGAAAAAAGCTTACCAAAACAAAGTTCCTGGGTTAATCTTTTTCACGTTTCCTTGGTTGTTAGATGCACTGGGGACCTGATTATAGCACTTAAAACCTGGAAAAGTCAGATTTTCATGATATGTCACCTTTAACACAGGCCTTAGAAACCTCCACCAAGTGTCTAGAGTCATCATCGACGATGTGACATGTCACATCACGTATGCATGCTCTCTGTAGGTGTGTTTGTTTGGTTTTTGCAATATACTCGATAATGTCATGCATGATGTCTCGCGAGTTCAGTATTTGCTCTAAACCTGCGCAGATTTGGCTTACATGAACTTTCCCAAGAAATTAATGAGTGAGCATAACTTACGAAAAGTAACCCACCAAATTGGCTAGTGATTTGACAGCGTTACCCGCCACAGCTGATTTTTACCCGCATTTGGCGGGTTGGCGGTTGTTAATTTCAAACCCTGATCATACCGTACATCTGCGCTTTGTTGATTATGATGAGAGAATTCACGTGAGAGCTGAATTCTGTCAGCGAGCGCCATGCACTGAACAAAAACTCATCTGAACGCCTCTGATTGGCCATTGCATTCATAAGCTCAACAGACTCGTGTGTGATTGGTTATAATGTGCAACACTGTAAAACCGCATAAAAATCATGGCGCAACACTGAGCAAATCTAAATTTAATGCTGCAGTCAACACTTTTCATTTCATTTGCATTTTATTTGCAACAGCCGTAATGGATTTAGTTTACATGTACAGCAGCATTTGTGTCTTTGTGTTGCCATAGTTTCTACAAGCGGAAACTGAGGATATGCATCTCAAACAAGCCTATTATTTAAAATTGGAATTTTGCTGGATTTTCAAATCCTTGGGAACTTTTGGAATAACATAAATACACAACTGCATAAAATATATAACACTATGCAAGTAGTTTTTGGATATTTTATTACAAAAATCTTACATATTGTACCTTTAATGACGAAACTGTCAGGATAAGGCCATGTTGTTTATTAATTCCAGTGATGACGTTCTACTATGTTGTCCGTTGACGTTGTACGTAATCATATCACTGGAATTCGAGTGATCACTGTCCCAACGTGCAGTGAGTGAGGGAACTTACCAGTGCCCGAATTTGTGTACACGATCTACTGATTCACGAGCTCGGGAGTTAGGGAGCTGATTGAGATGCACCCCATGTCCACACGTACACGGGTATTTTTATAAACGTTTAACGAGTTTTTCCTTCTTCCGTTTTTAAAAAAAAAATCTCCGTCCACATGAAAACGCAAGCTATGAAGCACTGTCAAGGGCATGCCATTGCCAAACCAACAGGTAGCGATATAATCTCAACCGTAAAGCCATGTCGGCCAATCAGAAGCCTGAAAAAGTTTCCAGTAGGCGGAGATAACAGCGCAGGCTCCGACGTCACAAACCAAAAACTCCGGTTTTGCTGTCTACACGGTAACACTGCAACCGGAGTTTTTGAAAATCTTCACCCTGGCAGGAGTTTTCAAAAATGTTCGGTTTCAGTGACCTGGTGCTGCGTTTGCGAGTGGACGAACAGCCAAACCGCGTAGAAAAGCTGCGGTTTTGAAAATAACCGCGTTCGTGTGGACAGGGCCTAAGTAGCTGAATTCAGTCACTATAAAATAATTCGGCATAATAATGTGACTCTGTGAAAATATCTTGGAACTCCAGTTGATCCCACAAACTCTGATCTCTATCGTTATTTTGATCTGACACTACTGCATGAGCTCTCAACCAATGATTCACTGGAGCTCCGCCAGGACCGCCTCCCTCATTTCCATGTTGCACACGGAAAAGTAAAAATAAATAAATGAATAAATAAATCTGGAAATAAATACATGTGGGAATAAATAAATATAAAAAATAAATAAAAGAATGAATAAATACAATTAAAAATAAATAAATAAATTAAATAAAAATAAATGAAAGAATAAGTAAATAAAAGTTAAAAAGAATAGAAATAAATGTAAAATAAATACATAAAATAACACAAAGGAAAGAAGTCATTTAAAACAAATAAACTCAGGATTAAATTTTATTGCAAATGAACTATATTTGTTTTATCAAATCATTTATTTATTTTCCTATTATTACATTTATTTATTTATTTATCTATCTATCTATTTAGATAAAGACTAAAAATAGGGGGTCTGGTTAATGACAAAATGTGCAGTTTTTAATGACAAAAAGTGCAAATATAGCACGTTGATCTGCCAGCCACGGGTCTTCATGTGGATATCTCTGCTAATATATTTTCTGCATAATGATGCATTAACGACCAAACGGATGTTTATAAAAGTTTACATTGCTGTTGCAGATGAAATATAACACAGATAACATTAAATAAATACTTTTTTACCAGGTTAAATGTTGATTATTAGTAACTCAAACCCCTTTATCTAAACCTCTCTACTTAACCGTCGGTCGCGCACATCCGCCATGCTTGTAGTTTTTTTAACGCTTTTTATTCATGTTTGTAGTTCTCAACCGAATCATTCGTCAAAGCGCAATGGTTTCTGGGTAATATTAGCCATTAGTGTGTGCACGGATCCACACTTCAAAAATCGACCTGAAATAGTAGACCATCCGGGGACTTTTGGCATACACCTTTAAACATGCTATGCTTTGGGACACACTTATTTTAATCTCACATACTATTTAGAATGGATAGTATGAACATTGGGACGCGGGGGGGTGTCTTTTAAACCCCTCTTTTGTGCAGAACTACTTCATTCCGCCATAGATTCTCAGTTTGAGAGTTTAACAGCTGAGCTCAAACCTCTGTCACTAATTTGAAAACGTCACTTTAGAATAAAGGACGAATTCAAGGAACGTTGAGTTGCTTCACTGAAAGCTTATTGTATCACTGTATTAAAAGCTCACTGTTTTATGTGGAGTTGAGTATTATGAGAGAGAGATGGACTGAGCGAGTGTGATTACCTGCATCTGATAACAGCATTTATTCTTCAACTCAATCTCATATTCACAATAAAACATTTGAATGTCTGCTGAGGAATGCGAAATCTTTGTTGTAGTATATCCTTTCATCTGTTAAGGGTGATTTCTGATGACAGCGCTGCTCACTGCATTTGTTAACTGTGTCTTACAAGCTGTTCTTAAAAATAAAAATAACTTCCGTTTCACTCTCTTTCAATATAAAAGTATTCCGCTGACTCATAAAACTTGTCTCTTGTCGCCATCTAATGGCGGAACAATGTCACTAAAATCACCATCACGAACTATTTGATCAGGAACAAATAAGAGACTAATGAGACCAAAGGCTGCCTGTTAGATTTACCCAAAACAAATTATATGTCATGTTCAACCACTATAGAGACATCAGAGCCAGTGGCAAATTCCAGAAGATCTGGCCGAGGTGAGGCTGCTCTCGGCGGGTTCATGAGCGCTTGTACGGCCGCTGACGCCCTGGAGCGCACATCTTCGAAAACATCAAAGCAAACTTTCAAATAGACGTTATCTTTATTAACAAACCGCATATTTGAAGTCTAAACAACTACACTCTCCCCTAAAAAACTCTTAAAACGACATTCCGTGACACAAAAACAGTATTATTTATAAAATTAAAGTGGAATTGGGCTTCCGCCATGACACTCGCTGTAAGAAACATTGCAAGCGGAGTGATACAAACGGTGAAATGGTTCTCGTGTGATATCGGATGGGTGGAAACAAGAGAAAGACCTCTCAGCCAATCAGATTTGAGGACCAGAAAGAACTGTTGAAAAATCTGCAATCTTATTTTGTGGGGGAAAGGGTGCATAATGAAACATTTTTATATGTGTATATGTTTTTGAACTCAGAATCAACAAATTAATATTAGGTAATATTAGCCCTTTTCAAATCAGCTGAATTGTTTTTTAAGATGCAGGTCTATCAAAGTATCTCAATATCTCAGTATAAGTTCCACACAATCAACACATTATGCAAATTTATAAATCGTACCATGGCAAATATATTTTACAAAAATGTTATGTGGTTTATTACTGTAGTATTACTGTAGTATTCAGGAATCTTGTTTTACAGTTGTAAAACGGGTATTTTGTGTGGTCAAATTAATGAGAGAGCAAATTAAAACAAATGCCTACTCAACCAGACTTCAGCTCATATACAGAGTTAACTAACTCTAGAGTTAACTAAACATTTGTGTGTTTTGAAGATAATTGTGATGTTCAAGTATTTGGTATACTGTCCAAAATCTTAAACAAGCAAACAAGATTAATTTTTAGAAATGAAGGATGTTCTTCACCAGACACTTGATTTTTGTAGTCTTCACTACTGCTTATTGCTTAAAAATAATGTTAACATTTTTAATAAATAAATAAAGTGACTGTCAGTCAACCCTTAATTTTATTGATTGATGGAATAGTTCATTTATTATATGTGTTTTCCAAGCTTACCGCATACTGTAACTGGTTGGTGACTTGGGACTGGATGATCTTTTCTCACACCTGTAAGAGTAGTAATGGCCTCGTCATGGTATTGTAAAGGCAAAAAGCATTTATGAGAATGGAGGACAATGTTCTGGCTGATACTCAAGCATATGACTCAGCATATACAGCGATGTGCTCTTACATTATGATCTTTTAAGCAAAGTGTAGAAACATTGCACCTGAAAATGATATTTTTTTCACTACAGGACTTTACATTTCAGTTCTTTTTTTGTTTTTTTCGCTCAACGGACATGCCATAGAGAAAAGTGCTGACATTGATTGAGGAAAAGTATTTGTGCCAAATATCTGATCCATTTTGGCACACTGTAAATCTTCCCCTTAAAGGCCATTATTCTGAAATATTTCCATCAGGGGCTTGCACCGGCCCATTACCCCCCGCCCTTTTTCAGACAAAGTACATTGAGTTGAGTATAACAGCTCTCAGGCTCATAAAAGCACCATAGGCTTGCATTAGAGATATAAACGTACCCTGCTGTTGATCATCCGTCAATCAAAATGATCAATATATATATATACACAGAACACCATAGTGTTTATGTTACGCATATCTATCTGCATTTCTAGAGGGGGCTTCGGTAGAAATCGTGTTTCATCCCCCTCAATAGAAATCATATTCGGTAGAAGTTGCGTTTGGTAGAAATCGAGAGGTGAGGGGGCACAGTGACTTAGGTGGCTGGGCCCCTCTGTGGCGTCCATGCTGGCTATATTATCACCAAATCTTAGATTCGATCTTTCTTTCAATTAGGACAGGATATGTATTTATTTTTGGAACTGATTGATGATAGGCCGCATTGATCAGAGCACCCGCACCTCAGTTTTGGACAGAAGAAAAATATTTGTTGATCATTTTGGCAACGTTCACTCAAAAACTGAGGTGCATAAGCTCAGATCAATGAGGCTTACGATCAGTCAATCAATATTTGGTAATAATGACTAAATTAACAACATAAAACTAACGAAAAATTTAAAAGCAATTTTTTTTGTAGGATGATCATTTTTAAATGGTAACACCACAAGTGTAACAAGGTAAGAGTTGTTATTTACTAGCATTTTTCTAGAAAAAGAAAAGCCTCTTTGGCTCAGAATGACCAGAATACAAAATGAGGGTTAAATGCTCTTAAAGGGATAGTCCACCCAAAAATTTGAATTCTGTCATAATTTATTCAACATCCTGTCTCCTGTGGAACACAAAAGAAGAAATTTGAAACATTGTTGGTAAACAGTTTCAGGTCCAATTGACTTCCATAGTATTTATTTATTTACTTATTTTATTTTTATTCTTTTGTCTATGTCAGTCAATGGGACCCAAAACCATTTGATTACCAACGTTCTTCAAAATATGACAAAGTCATACAGGTTTGGCATGACATGAGGGTGAGTAGGCCTAAATGACAATAGCATTTTAATTGTTTGGTGAACTATCCATTTAATCTTAAATCTAAAGTATTATGTTGTGCATTTCATGCCTAAAACAGCGATCAATGGACTCTATGCACGGCGGGTATCTGAAATGAAGGTCTCTATTCAGCCATAGTGTGAGTGCATTACCAGCCTCAATCTTTTGTCAATGAATGATGAATATAAAATAATATGTATACATTTTATTGCTATAGTATAACACATTAAGTATACCACAGTAATATAATACAAAACATATTTAATGATGAGTTCCATAAAGTTTAAATATCCGTGAAGGCGGTTTGTCCTGCTATTGCAGTGTCCGTTTTGTGAGATTTCCCAAAGGTTTTACCTTCTCCCCTGGATGAAGAAACTCACAATAAGTTGATTTACAGTATTAGATGTAAGGGTTTTAACATAACTTCTGATCCTACAGTCTGCAGTCGCCACTTCAAGAATGAAGACAACATACGGTTCTACACTAGGTAAGATCTAAACCGTTATATACATTATATTACCGAGCACAATGTAGGCCTATTGTGAATTTTTTTGTTGCTGTGGTTTCCTGTTTATTTAAAAACCTCGTCTGTGGGTCTGGCCAATACGTGTTAACAAGTTAATAGATGATTCACCCATAAATAAAAATAAAGCTGTCATCATATACTCACCTTCATGTCACTGTAAACCCATATGACTTGCTTTCTTCATTGGCATACAGAAATGCTGTAAATAATGTTAGTGTCAGTCAGCTATTCATGTATTTTTTTCCCCACAGAAGAAATTCATAATTGGTTAGAATGACACGAGGGAGAATAAGTTAAAACCCCAGCTAAAATCATTTTTTCATAAGAGTACTTAAAATACATTATACATTTTTAAAGTAACCCCCAGGTTCAGTGTAGACAAACTGACTTGCCTTGTTTAGATTTTGTGGTGTGCATTTTCTGAAAACATCTCACATCCTGTCTAGATTTGTGATTTACAACCAATGGCCTTTTGGAGACTTATTGAACCTGCATCCCACAACATAGTTTGTGTGACCAGAGCAAGGGCAGCTAAAACGAGGTGAGAAGTTGGAATAACAAGCAATGCAATGGTAAATATTGATATTGCATTCTTTGGGACAGAGAAAGAAAATACATTTTATTTATTTTTCTCTGTTGATGCACACGTTACATGCATTATATGTATCATAATTATTTCAAATTTATTTTGACAAATTTATTTCCTCTTCATTGTCCACCTTTCATTCGGTCTTCCAGAGAGATCTGGCCTTTAATAATTCTGGATTAATTTGGTTTTATTTGTAAAGACTGTAATATAAAATGTAAACCTAAATAAATTAACTTTAATACGGTTTCATGCATGTAAATATAAAATAATTTGATACCATGTAATGTAAACATAAATATTACTAACTTTGATACAGTGTAATGGTTATGTAAAATACAAATACTAATAACTGTGATATTGTAATGGTATGTATTTTTTAACACTTCTGCCATTTGAAGGACTGATAGGTCAGGCAGCTCGCTGGTGACACCACTATAAAGTGTTCTCCTGAGTTGAAAAACAAAGGTATAGGGTAAATTGACCATTTAAAAAAAAAAAACTGAATCTTCCACTGTCATTACATTTTGCATATATCATGAACGCTACCATATCCAATAGGATTGTGTTTTTGTCTTTTCTTCTGCTAGGGCTAATCATATAGGCATGTTATACATTATGAATATAGCAAGAAATGAAAAGATGATGTAACAGCATTAGACAGTCTACTCCTACATTAGCGAGTTTGTTACATTGTAAATTAAAATATATTTAAAATTAAATTAGGAAGAATTAATAGTCTATATAATGTTAAAAACATGCCAATACACTGTAAAAAGTATTCAGTAATATTTCAAAGGATGTCCCTTTCCCTAAAAATCATCTTCTCCTCTGTCATTTTGAAAGTTCTACATAAGGAACAATGACTTCCGGTGCAGCACGTTGGAATAACAAGCAATGCAATGGTAAATATTGATATTATATTATTTGTGACAAAGAAAATTTTATTTATTTTTATTTTTTGATGTGCACGTTACATGCATGTATCATAATTATTTAAAATGTATTTTGACAGTGTCAGTCTCTGCAGCCCTTCGATGAGTTCCTCCTCTTCATGGTCCACCTTTCAGTCAGTCTTCCACAGAGAGATCTGGCCTTACACAAAACACTTGGGATGGATTAATTTGGTTTTATTTGTACAGACTAGAATATTAAATATAATGTAAATGCAAATATATATAACTTTAATACAGTTTCTTGCTCACTAGTGTAATCTAAACATGTAAATATAAACACGTACATTTTAGAAACTTTGATACAGTGTAATAGTTATTTAAAATACTAATAACTGTGATAGTGTAATGCTATGGTTTTTTAACACTTCTGCCACTTGGAGGACTGATAGGCCAAGCAGATCACTGTGACGCCACTGTAAACATTCTCCTGAGATGAAAAACAAAGGTATAGTGTAAATTGACCATTAAAGAAATAAAAATCTTCCACCACTGTCATTACATGTTGCATACATTATGAATGGAGCCATATCCAATATGATTGTGTTTTTGTCTTTTTTCTGCTAGGGCTAATCATATAGGCATGTTATACATTATGAATATAGCAAGAAATGAAAAGATGATGTAACAGCATTAGACAGTCTACTCCTACATTAGCGAGTTTGTTACATTGTAAATTAAAATATATTTAAAATTAAATTAGGAAGAATTAATAGTCTATATAATGTTAAAAACATGCCAATACACTGTAAAAAGTATTCAGTAATATTTCAAAGGATGTCCCTTTCCCTAAAAATCATCTTCTCCTCTGTCATTTTGAAAGTTCTACATAAGGAACAATGACTTCCGGTGCAGCACAGGATGGGGAAAAAAAGGGGGAAAAATGCAGCACCCTGAGGAAAAACATGGAAGAGACCACGCATAGAGTCTATTAGTCCTCTAAAAACTGAGTGTAAAAACAGTGATTTTTATGTGAAGTGCAACCATCTCACTTTCTTCGAAGCCAAACATTCAACAGTTATTTGAAATGCTCTCATAAAAGCACTCATTTCATCTCTAGACAGGATTCACAATATGTCACACTTGATGATTTGTCAAAGGTTAGAGAACATTGGGAGTTTGAGGGGCGGCCACACCTGAAGATGCAGCCTTTTCTCACATTCAGCTCGACCTTAACAAGGTGAGCAGAAAGCCTCCACACGAGTGCTTTACAGCCTCGGTGTCATTTCATCTGTCAGGCCACACAAGATCACAACACAATAAACTTGTCAACTTTCAAGAAATTACTGCAAGCAAACTCATTCCCTCTCACTCAGTGAAAGAGCGGGTGACATTGGGTCTTTTATAAGACCATGTGGAGGTCAGAGAATCTACTGCTTCTACGTGTGGAATTAAGGTTCCCGATGGCTCCTGATTTATGGCTGGAGAGGCCAAGGTTCTAGTTAAACTGCTGATTAAGGTGGCTTGAGAAAGACTGATTGAAACGTGTTATGATTATGCTTGCTACGCAATGTGTCATAATTCCTATCCTCGAGAGTTACACTGACACATCCTAGAACAATTACATACTGATTGCAATTAAGAGCAAGGTAATGTGCTCTAAAACGATTTTAGTATTTAATGAAAGAAAGTTCAGCACATATTGGTAAATTGAGATGCAGGTAGTTTGGATTTATTGTTGGTTTGAAAATATGCTCATGAATGTAGTTGTTCACATCTTAGTCCAAGACAAATGATCCTTGTCATCCTTGCATCCTCACTGAATAAAAATATAAATTTATTTAAAAAAAAAAAAAGCCTTACTGACCTCAAACTAGTGTATACAATGTGACAGCTTGCCCCAATAAAAGTGACAACCTGACTTTTTAAAATCATTTTCCTTAAAGGGATAGTTCACCCAAAAATGAAAATTACACCATTATTTACTCACCCTCAAGCCATCCTAGGTGTATATGACTTTCTTCTTTCAGATGAATACAATCTGAGTTTTTTATTCTCCTCTTGGCTAAAATCAAAATCCTCTGACATTTTTCTTTACAAACATTTTTTTTGAACAAAATGTACTTCTAATTCGTGAACTGTGTTTTGATTTTACTCTCTCCTCTGCGCTTCCGTGTTCGTCACTTCTCACCAGAGCTTACGCTACGCCTACATCCTACATCATCCGCTGGAACGCCACTCTCTCGTGAACACGCATACAACTAGCGGAAGCTAGAGATTACAGTTTATAAAAGTTTTTTAATATGGATATTTTTCTTACACAAATGCATAGCTTTGCTTCAGAAGGCCTTTACTAACCCCCCGGAGCTGTGTGGAGCACTTTTTATGATGGATGGATGGATGGATGCACTTTTTTGTATACCTAGGATGGCTTGAGGGTGAGTAAATCATGGGGTAATTCTCATTTTGTGCGAACTATCCCTTTAAGAACAACAACAGGAACAACAACAACAATACAATATTTATGAAGGAATTTTAGTTTGGATGATAGTTTTAAGAGATCTTTAAAATAAGCGAGCTTTTCATTTTCATGATATATTTCTATTTCAAAATAGTAAAGAGAAATGATTCAGTTCTGTGTCTTTATAATCAAATTTCTCTTAAACATATTTCTGTTTGTATGAAAGGATATCCTAAGCCTTCACACAAAATGAAACAGGAATTGCTGTTCTCCATCAGCCATTTCACAATAAAGCCAATGCTTTCAAATGTTTACCATTCATTAAAGCTTGGCACTGTGCAAGTACATACAAATATGTGTGCGTTTCCAAATTTTCTTACTGCACCATAAAGCTTTTATTCACTCATATTCCCTTTGCCCAACATCTGTCTCTATTAATATAAATATTTCCTATAATAAGTCCAGGCTTGTCAAGAGTAGAGAACAAAACATTGGCCTTCACGCAGAGAAAATTGCTGCTGATGTATTAGCATGCAGGCTTACGCTCAAGCATCAGGGCAAGATGCATCACACTGTTTTGTTCACAGCTTAGCCTCAAATACCCATTTCCCATCAGCCCAGGTGAATGACCTCTAATCCCTGATCATCTCAATACGGTATTAACAAAGACAAACAGGTAGGAGAATCCAGCTAGATTACAGAGGTATGTGGATTTTAGTCTATCTATCTATCTATCTAAGGTACAAAAGTTATCACTGGGGCAGTACACTTTCAAAAGATACTAATATGTACCATAGGTACCATTAATCATAGTTATATTTTATAGAAAAAGAGTGATCATTTTGAACATTGTTCTTGTCCATTTCATGATGTGGTTCTCATAATAGCCATATGAGACATGTGCAGACCAATGCACCACATGTATCCACTGACTCTCATGTATGCTTAACGTTTATGATTCTTTTTAGGGTTTATAGCACCATAGCTATATGTTAAACTATGACAGTGAATCATGTGTAGAAGTTTGTATCTGTTTTCTGTGAATGTGTTCTGTGAGAATGTATTGTCCTGATCCAGTGATGTGCTGCAGCTCAACCTTGAAGGGACAAGATATTGCCTATGTTTTATCTGATTGCGTATTTACAAGGTTGTTTTAGGCATGTGACCATGCCAAAGGAACAGTGTCAAGGAGAATCAACAGCTGCACAGATGAGCAGTGCCCTCACAAGATTTATGACTCACCTTACAAATGGAACTTAGTGTCTCCAATATACTGTCTTAAAGAAAAAAAACACCTTGTTTGGATGTTTCTAAAATTATCTGTACTGTATCTGTATCAGAACAACAGATCATCCATATGCCTATAAGTACTAGTGTTTCTGTATTCTAAGTTAGTTCTAGGCTGACTCCTCTTACTCGTTTTCTACGGCCTTTGGAAGTGTGGAGAACTCTGTCTTCAGTAAACTCTCTGTCAATTGATTGACAGATTTGACTCCTGGTCTTCATTGCGCATAGTGGTCTGATTAAACTGTAATTCCCCTACACCGCCTGTAAAAGCGTAACTGAATGCATTCCTGTCCAGTCTCTTGCAATCAATGTCCCACATATATTAATGTGTAAATGTGTACTGTTGAAATTAAATTATGAAAATATACAGAAAAAGTGCAGGCCTGTGCATTTTCAATCATTATCATCAAAACCACAGTCACAGTTTACATCAGGAAATGTTTACATAATTGATTCTGTTATTCTCCTGCTTTTTTCCTGTGAAGCTGTAAAAGGCGAAGTGTTCGTAAACTATTGAACAGTCTAAGAATACTATTGAACTACATGCACTTACTGTGTGTAAGTATTGAGTGAAGCTCCTTGTAATAAACTAACATTAATGACATGTAATATGTTTAAAACGGACAATGTTAAATTACTGTAAAGTCTATGGCCTCTGCATGTAAATCAGTTCATTCAGTACAAGTTTATCCAAAGTAAACTCTGCATTTTAGGCCTATTTGCTGATGTTTCACCACAGAGAAATCCCCCTTTTATACAGGTTAAACAGAAACCACCATTGCTTCTGTTCTCCATTACACCGTTCACTTTCCTCTACCCTTTTGTCAAAGAAATTTGCTGGTGCAATATGCTAGCAATAAATATCGCCTTCCTCCAAAAGCACAGGCTCACCTCAATAAATGTATTGCCCCAGTCAAGTGTAAATCATCTCTTATCCCCTCTCTGATACCTGACCTTTCAGCCTTCAGTCTTGAAACGTCTTTCAAAAAGATTGCAGAAAGGATGTCCTCAGCATTCCTGGTCCAAGGAAGAGCTGTAACAGATGGCATCTGAGATTAAATTTATAGTGAAGGATAGAGCTTGTCTTGTTACCCTGTTTAATGGAAAACAATGAGTCTTCTAGTGGAGTCTCTAGGCTGACACATTGACCTGGATAGACCATTACGTATTTTATTATCCCGAGAGCAGCTTCTTCTTCTTCTTCTAGAATGAATGCCACAATCCAAGACAGACAAGAAAAACACAAAATACCTGAAACACCTTCCTGTAACTAATGGGCTACAGACTCAAGAAACCTGATAATATTAGATATATAAAATACATAAATATATATATATATATAATATTTTATTTCAGCTTATCATATTGCTTGATAGTGTGTATTGTGTAGTTGTGTAGATGTTAGATTTGGTAAATTGTTTGTAAAGATGGCTGTGAAATAAAGTTCTGTTTCAAATTCAATTCTCTCTCTCTCAGATTACCTCTGCCATCATCTACTGCTCACTTAATCTTAAAAAAACACTAATAATTTATTAACATTGTTAATTGTACTGTAATTTTTTTCATCTCATACTATACAGTTTTTTTATATTGTACATATTGTACATTTTAATATTGTGATGCATAAATTAACTTTTGCATTTAAAACAACTGATTGTAGACTTTAGTTTAGTGTTATTTAGGCGAGTGTTAGATATGGAAGCTTGTTTCTGCCATGAAAAAAAAGTGACTTTTTATCCAACAACTTTTCTTTCAGTTCTGTGTTTATATTTCTCAATTCTGACTTTTTTTTCTTGGAATTCTGAGAAGCAAAGAATTGTGATAAACTTTGCAATTGTGAGAAAAAAAAAAGTCAGAATCACAAGATATAAAGTCACAATTAACTTTTTTATTTTTTATTCTGTGTCAGAAAAAAAGTGTAAAATCAGAATTCTGAGAAAGTCAGAATTGCGAGATGTAAACTCACAATTATCATTTTATAACATGAAGTTGTGGAATATAAACTTATATTGTAAACTGTGAGATATAAGCTCACAGTTGCAAGGAAAATTGTCAGAATTGTGAGATATAGACTCGCAGTTACCTTTTCAATTTTTTATTCTGTAATGGGAAAAAAAACAAAAATCAGAATTATGAGAAAAAAGTCAAAATTGCGGAATGTAAACTCATAATCCAATGAAAAAAAAAATCAGAATTGCTAGATAAAACCTCACAATTATGAGTTTATAACTTGCAATTCTGAGAAAAAAAAAGTCTGAATTGTGTGATTTAAACTCGCAGTTGTGAGACAAAACGTAAGAATTGCAGGATGTAAAGGAAAAAAAAAATTGCTAGATATAAACACAATTACGAGTTTATAATTTGCAAATGTGAAAAAATTTGTGATATGAACTCGCAATTGCGAGACAAAAAGTCAGAATTGTGAGATATAAACTTGCAATTCTGAGAAAAAAAAAAACTGAATTGTGTGATATAAACTTACTACGGTGACGCATTGCTGCCACACACATATTATTTTTTCCACTCAGTTATGTCGTAATAACGAGATGTTTTCTCGTTAAAACGACATCTTTTCTCGTTTTAACGACATCTTTTCTCGTAATAACGACGTTTTCTCGTTAATACGACATCTTTTCTCGTAATAACGACGTTTTCTCGTTAATACGACATCTTTTCTCGTAATAACGACGTTTTCTCGTTAATACGACATCTTTTCTCGTAATAACGACGTTTTCTCGTTAATACGACATCTTTTCTCGTAATAACGACGTTTTCTCGTTAATACGACATCTTTTCTCGTAATAACGACGTTTTCTCGTTAAAACGACATCTTTTCTCGTAATAACGACGTTTTCTCGTTAATACGACATCTTTTCTCGTTTTAACGACATCTTTTCTCGTTAAAACTACATCTTTTCTCGTAACAACAACATATTATGTCATAAAAACGACCCGTTCAATACATTTAAAACAGTGTATTTCAATCATTTCAGCAGCGTGCAGATCCTGGTTTATGTCAGACTGTGGCGACAGCAGCGCGGACAGTCGCTTAGCTCGCTCACATAATGTACCATATAGCCTATTTATAATAACGGGAAAATTTCGTTTTTATGACATAATATGTCGTTATTACGAGAAAAAATATGTTGTTTTAACGAGAAAAGATGTCGTTTTAACAAGAAAAGATGTCGTTAAAACGACATAACATCTCGTTATTACGACATAATTGAGTGGAAAAAAAATATGTGTGTGGCAGCAATGCGTCACCATAAGTTGCAACTGCGAGACAAAATGTCAGAATTGTGAGATAAAGTTGCAATTACCTTTTTTATTCTGTGGTTGAAACAAGCTTCCCTATGATGCTTAAATTAACATATACCATTTAAAACAATTAATTTTAAAACTTATTTGTGCATTACAATGGAAAAATATATTTGAGATGGAAAGAGATTCTTGAGCAACAAAGAGAATGAAAAATGCATGGAAAAGGGAGAAAGTGAGACATTTCCATTTGGAAACACATCCTGACGGAAGCAGTCCATCATGCAGTGCAGCACAGAACAGAACAGAGGTAATAATGTGCTGCAGGGGAGGAGAAGGGTGATGGTGGATTTTACCTGACAACACAGACCCCTGCAGGCCCCGAACTCCAGCTGATAAGATGACATCCTTTATCTGAATATCTGATGGGCTGTCCAATCACCTGCTCCTCTCAAATTACAGCACTGAAGACAGGAAGTGCCAGAGGTAGACATATCCAGCTGATTAGTTATGGTTCCATCCATGTAATACAGTTCCTGTATAAAGTGGGTAAATTATTAAATTAATAATTATAATATGCTGCTGCCATATTCTTAGGCAGTCTGACACATTTGAGAGTAGTATTTAGACTTGACAAGTGGATCTTTGCCTAGTATGAAACAGGAACACAGTGTTGAGAAATACTATACATTTGAGCAAATGTTAAAGGTGACATATCATGAAAATCTGGCTTTTCCAGGTTTTAAGTGCTATAATCAGGTCCCCAGTGCATCTACCAACCAAGGAAACGTGAAAAAGATTAACCCAATCACTTTGTTTTGGTAAGCCTTTTTCTGCAAGCATCTGAGAAACCGAGCGCGTCTGATTTCGCTCCCTTGGTGACGTGGCAAAGGGATCTCATTATAATTTTACCGCCCCCTAATCTGTAAGTTTCCCCCCACGGCGCCGTTATTGTGTTTTCGCAAGTGACAACGGTGTACCAGCTCTAATGCCATGGCGAAAGTTTGAGCAAAACATGCTAACTGTTCTGTCTTTGGCTGTACAGACGAGCACAGAACACTATTTACAGTCCCAGTCTCAGAGGATACAAGATAGCAGGGGATTTATTGATTTATTTAATGTATATTGCTGCTGCCACACAGATCTAAAATAAACATGCGATTTATTTCCCAGCTGTTTACCTTCACAGACATAACCGACTGTTTTTGTAACTCGTGTG
>NW_015655715.1:1079200-1088397 GCF_001515625.1 Sinocyclocheilus rhinocerous | reverse complement strand
GGATTTATTGATTTATTTAATGTATATTGCTGCTGCCACACAGATCTAAAATAAACAAGTGATTTATATCCCCAGCTGTTTACCTTCACAGACATAACCGACTGTTTTTTGTAACTCATGTGTGTTTTTAACGTAAACTTGTGTGTGAATGAGAACTTAATTTAGAACTCACACGCTGTGACAGCCGCTTTCTGTCCATGTGCTTCGGATGTGTGCCCTCAGAAAACCTATATCAGAAATGTAAACTTGTATGGTTTAAAACGCATGATTTCAGCGCAATAAACATGATAATCAGAACCAAAACAGATGTTTTTAGCAGGTACGAGCTGTAATGGCAGCTCTATTCTGGAAAGGGGGGCAGGGACCAGCAGCTCATTTGCATTTAAAGAGACAGGCCAGAAAAACTGCATGTTTCTGCTTCCACCAAAAATAGGCATTTTCAAAATGATATAATACATGATCTGTGGAGTATTTTGAGCTGAAACTTCACAGACATTCTGGGGACACCAGAGACTTAGATTACATATTGTAAAAAGGGGCATAATATGTCTCCTTTAAGTCAGTGCAGCTGATCTGTCTTTAAAGGGATGGTCCAGCCAAAAAATGACACTATTTGCACCCTCATGTCATTCCAAACCCACGTGTTGCAATTTTCCTGTATGCTGTATTTGATCTGAGAGCTGGAGGAGATGATTTTTCAGTCTGTTTGCTTGACTTCAGAAGACTTGGATATAAATGATGAGTCATTACTATTAATGATGCTTTTATAGTTTTAAAAATAATAATAAAATTAATTGCTTCTATTGTCCTTATTTGTAAGTCGCTTTGGATAAAAGCATCTGCTAAATGACTAAATGTAAATGTAAATGTAATTTTGACTTGAATAAAACCTTATAGATCACCCGTTCTCATGTAATCTTGTGTATTTTTTAAAACAGAAATTTTAATTTAATTTAGATTATTTTATTACATTAATAATGATGTATTATTTTACTGTAAAAAAACTTTTAAGTCATCCTGCTGTCCCTTTGGAAGTTTGCTGAGGCCTCCTAGTGGGCTCCGGGCCCCTGGTCAATAATATGCTGTTATTATACTACGGGGCTGTTGAATACTTGAATCTGATTGGCTGACGAACGTTCTAAGGTGTGCAATTAGTTTCAGGGAACTGCTAAAGAAGTTCCAGGCAGGTCTTGATCGTGTCCATATCACTTCGCCAAATGATTTCAGTTATTTCAAAGGTCCTTACAGCTTACAACAGCAAAAGAACCAAAACCCACAACGACACTGACCAAGCAAATAAATATAGCAAACATTAGGATAAAAATTACAAATTGATGCAGTCATTGCTTTCGGAGGTAGATGCTGCTGTTTGGGAATGCAGTCGTGTAAGCAGTTCTGGGAGGCAATTATACAGAAATACTTTGACGACAGACTTTGCTTGGGCATTTAAGAATTACTATAACAACATTTCAGATGCTGTGCAACGAGATCGGTCCACTGGTTAGTCAGGTAATGTCGTCCCATAACGCAAAGTCACATTACTTTTTTGATGCGCAGAGGAATTTATTCAAAAACCACCTCAAGCAAGCGTAAAAACTTTTTTTTGCGAATTTGGCGTTTCCATCATTTGTTTATGTGATACGTCAAAATGTGCATACAAACAGGGTAAGGGGAAACATGGCTTGTGTCTCAGTAGACTCAGTGGTGCACACAGTACTGTCCAACCTCTATTTGTGGACATGATACTATTGCGTTATCTGTGCAAAATACCGCGTTTTATTTGTTTTTAATCGACTGTTATTGCTAACAATGGACGCGACCATCTTGGTTTTCTGACTTCTTTTGTTTAAATGCTGAATTTGATTTACCTTAGAAGTCGGATGTCGAAGCTGGGAATGACGTCTCACCCAAGTGGACTGTGTTTCCCCAGAGAACTCAGAAAAAAATGGAGTACACTCATGTTAGCATTAGCAGTGATAGCAAAAACAGAGCATTACACCACATTTTGTAACTGCAGACACTCACATACACCATAACAACATGTTCACAGATAGAGGGCAGTAATGAGTGTATGACCAATAATGACACGGGAATACAACAGAAGCTTTATTAATATTATAGTATTTATAGCTTTCACTTTTGCTCACGTAGGGAATTCTCAACTTGTGGTTGAGCGAGGCAGACCGAGTGCCCGAGAAGGAACTCAGACTTGCGTGAGCATTCCATTTAAAAAAAAAACCACACGGAGTGAACGCAGCAATATTTATCACTCTCTCTCTGTCTTTTTCTCTCTGCATCTGTCTGTTATGAGAGGCTCAAGCCTCCTTTACTAGGTCTAAAATGTCATTTTGGAATTAGCAACTGAAGTGTGGGATGAGATGCGTAAGAAATTAATCCTACACACAATGGACAAAAACCTGACAAATCTCTTGAAATACAACATCTGAACAACGTCTTGAGGTGTGGTAACCACAGTATAAGCAGAATAATTGACTCCAGTCTGTTGAATTATTAGAAAATAATGCTTTGCGCTCTTTGTTGTCAGCTATTCATTACAATAGATGTGATCACATGAAGCATTCAACCTGACAAAACATTATTGTAAATAAACAAACAAGCATATGGTTTTTAAAAAAAAACTTTTTAAAAATAAGTAATAAACAGTAATTTAACAACTTCTAGCCTATAATATATTTTGATATAATGTGAAGCTGTGTTCAGATGTTAGGCTATACCACATGCTGTTGAAATTATGCAACAGTTTGACTCTGACCTCAGTGTTTTCACACTATAAAATTCAACCTTTAAATCACTGTATTATGAACTTACTGTAATAATTTGAAGACCAGATCCAAACATACATGACCACTTTGCCAATTGTGCGGTTTCTTTCATCTTTCACCAACAGTATTTGGATGTCTGGCAAAGGAAGTAATGTGAAGACGTTACAACCGTCAATGCTCATGTTATCATGCACCTCAAGAGCTCTCTTTGATCACTGAGAGCTGTCATGCTTGTGTTCTTAAGCAACTGTAGATGAAAAGCAATACCTGTACTTCACCAGGAAAAAAAAAATATTGAATTTGCTCTTAGCTTTAATTTCCTTACCTTGGGATCCAAAGCAATTCTGCTGGAGATTACAGCGAGCATGTCAATTCTAATTAAATTGAACGAACTACAGACGAACAGAGGCTCTTATGAATGATTCAGAAGCGCTTGGTTGGCATTCTCTACTCAAAACCAAAGATACTATTGCATGCATTCATCACTGTACTCTATAATTTACCTCTCATACTAATTAATATGGGTGACATGCATGTCCTTTTAGTTTACTTATTTATGCTTGTCTGCTCACTATGAACATGAAAGACAGTGTTTTATTTACAAACTTACGAGACTTGGATGTAAGAGGCTTCACTTTTGTCATTTTTAACTAATTTAAAAAACCAAAGGCCATTTGGGTGAAATTGGGGAGTCCATGGTAATTATATATATATATTATATATATATTGCCCCCCCCTCCACTATATATATATATAGCACCCCCTGCACTCTCGAGAGTTACGGCTCTCAAGTTCTGTTAGGGTGGAGCACCAGGTTCTGATGATATGTCTCTCGACTAGTTATATAAACTATTACACTCCCCTGGTATTACTACTGTTTACAAGCTAAGCCTACAGGCAAGTATGGTGAATCCAGGTAAATACACCAGGTTAAGTATGGGTAAGTATAAAAACTATAATGTTTTATCAAACTAAATAAGTGAATAAATAAACAGTCAAATCTCAATAAATATATAAATGTCAATAAATAGAAAAATAGAAATAAATAGATAAATAGGTCAATAAATAAATAAATAAATAGTGTGTAAAAAAAAAAAAACAACACTATACAGTATCAGTATCCAATGTATCAATGACAACACTTCAATAAAGGAAACTGCTCAATTAAAATTGACTCTGAGTGAATTATTTCCAATATATCTCAGTATCTGCAGATGACTACTGAAATTAGTCCCTCTGACTATATATAGCTTGCTGTAAGAGCAACTGGGACAATAACAATAACCGTTACTGGCATTTAAATATCAAATAAAAATAAACAGCATATATGTGGGCCCACACACACACACGCATTCATCAACCCCCACTGTTGCAGGCCTGGATCGTTGCTAGGGTGCGTTGTGGCCGATTAAAACACAAAACTGCCCACTTCACTCTAACCGAGTAAAATAAAACAATGCAGAGTACCTCAATACAAGTGAATGGCAAGCGGTCGAGCGTGAAGATCACTTCGCTCAAGCCCTCTCTTGCTCCGATGGCGACCGTGAACTCTCCTTCGTTGCGGTGTATCCAGCGATGCCAGAGGAACTCTGAATTCTCTCGGGGAATCAGAGCGCTATCCTCTCTATCGATGCCGAAGAAACTTGTAATACATGCCGTTCAGTGCTCTTGTAGTCCGTCGTCCAGCGATGTCCTCAACACGCTCACCATCTCTCTCGACAATTCGTACAGACACTTGTAACCACCGGCTTCCCATCCGAATGTAAACAATGCCGTGTGTGGGACACTTATAAAACTCACTTGAAATACTCAAATTAGACAGCGAACTACACCAGAAATGCTGTCAATACACTGACAGATGAATTCTTGCTGAAAACACCTACGTTATAACAAAATAGCAATTTTAAGACACTGTAACAATCGCGGATCAAACGAGTTTCTCCTCTATTCAACAATTCTCCCCTTAAAAAGGATCTTAATCCACCAATCAGAATACACCAACCAATTAAGGGAATGGGACCATTACATTTACAAACCAATCAAAACCAGTGGTGGACAGTAACGGAGTAGTTTTACTTCATTACTGTACTTAAGTACACTTTTTAAGTATCTGTACTTTACTGGAGTAGTTTTATTTTGAGTAACTTTTACTTTTACTCAGTGGTGGAAAGAGTACTGAAAAAATATACTCAAGTAAAAGTACCATTACCTTCCAAAAAATGTAGTGTGAGTAGAGTAAAAGTACTTGTCCAAAAAACTACTTGAGTAAGAGTAAAAGAGTAGCCTATTTAAAAGTACTCATCGCAGTGTAAGCTTCATAGTGAACATTACTACATCACTCTCGTCAACGTAGTCCATATCAACAACAAAAATATATCTTGACTCCATATAGTGGTTATTTTGGGAAAATCCCAGGTATTTTGAGCAGTAGGATTATAAAAAATATGTGCTAATATAAAATTAAATTAAGTAGCCTATATAAAATTGCAAAATAAATCTATCTATGAGAACATTTTTACTTAAGTACATAAAAAATCAAGTACTTTTGTACTTTCACTCGAGTAAAATTGAAAAAGGAGTACTTTTACTCAAGTACTTGATTTGTGAACTTCATCCACCACTGATCAAAACAAATTATATATATAATATATATATGGTGTGATTTGAGCCTGTGGGGAAGTTGAGCCACCCCTTGTTTCTAGGCAATATTAGACAGAATTGATGATGTGACCACAAATATATTAAGAGTTATCCATTTTACTCACCCTGTGATGAAGAGAAGCCCATGGAATAATTGGTAACCATTTAAGTAAAAAAAAAAAAAGTTTCTTGCTGTCCAAAGTGATTTTTTTTATGTTCAAGGTCTCATGCTTCTTGTGTCTGAACAATTACAGATAAATCTGAAAAAAATATCACACGCGTTTGTGTTTTAGGAAGTTATAATATAAGGCTATATTATTAGCATGATTTTAGCTCTAAACTGGAGGATGATACAAATTTGTTAAAATAGTAGGAGTGGGGTCATTTGAGCCGAAAATTTGAACCAGTGGCTCATCCCTTTTTATGATTATGAAGTATTATTTTACTGTAATTCTACATTATACTTTATTCATTTTAGACCAAGCATTTTTGATTTTGTTCTTTGTTTTGAACTTGATTTTGTTCTGAAAGTCTGAAAATGTTTTTTTTTTTTCATAAACGTTTATGAAAATTGTCTATTGAAGTTTTTATGAAATTGTATTTCCCTGCAACATTTATAAGTGGGATGTTGAGTATTAGCCCAGTTCTGTAAGGTCAATTGCAGTTTTTTTTTAAATTATTATTCAATTTAAACTTTATTTTGTTCTGAATTGTTTAAATAATTTAATAAATGCCTTCAAAATTTTGTATTGTATCTTTAAATAAAAGTTTTTTAGAAGTCGTCCAAAGTGATTTTTTTTATGTTCAAGGTCTCATGCTTCTTGTGTCTGAACAATTACAGATAAATCTGAAAAAAATATCACACGCGTTTGTGTTTTAGGAAGTTATAATATAAGGCTATATTATTAGCATGATTTTAGCTCTAAACTGGAGGATGATACAAATTTGTTAAAATAGTAGGAGTGGGGTCATTTGAGCCAAAAATTTGAACCAGTGGCTCATCCCTTTTTATGATTATAAATTATTATTTTACTGTAATTCTACATTATACTTCATTCATTTTAGATCAAGCATTTTTGATTTTGTTCTTTGTTTTGAACTTGATTTTGTTCTGAAAGTCTGAAAATGTTTTTTTTTTTTCATAAACGTTTATGAAAATTGTCTATTGTTTTTTTTATGAAATTGTATTTCCCTGCAACATTTATAAGTGGGATGTTGAGTATTAGCCCAGTTCTGTAAGGTCAATTGCAGTTTTTTTTTTTTATTATTATTCAATTTAAACTTTATTTTGTTCTGAATTGTTTAAATAATTTAATAAATGCCTTCAAAAATTTTTATTGTATCTTTAAATAAAAGTTTTTTAGAAGTCATCCATCCATCCATTCCATTATCCAAAGCTCTTTGTCCTTATTAGCGTAGCAGGGAGCTGGAGCCTAAACCAGCGTCTTGAGCCACAGGCAGGGAGACACACTGGATGGATGGCCAGTCCATCACAAGACTCACACAAGTCATTTTTATTGAATTTCTCTTCCTTTGATATCGCATGAGGTGAAAATGTTCAGTTTTAATTCAGCATAATCAGTGGCACAGTTTAACTCCATGTGGCTCAACTTACCCTCTCCCTAGGCTCAATTTACCCCTCACTGGGGGCAAGTTGAGCCAAGATACCACCTTTTTTTTGGGAAATCCATATCTTGAAAGCAGGTTGTTTTATTCCCAAGAATGCACCACATCCTGACCCATTACTGTCATGTGCTCAGACTTTAAACACACTGCAAGTAAAATCTGACTCAACTCACCGCACTCTCCCCTATATATATATATTTGATTTCATCAAGGTCACGCCAAGTAAATACTAGACAGACACAGAAGAGGAAGAATTAAAAAATATGATAATATTTATTAATGGAATGAGAAACGCTCTTGATGGTCCAAGCACACAAAAACAGCTGCCAAGGACCTTACAGTTATGAATTAATAGTATTTGCGGGGTCAGTCTTATTAGAAAAAAAGAAAAATAAATGTTGGTTAACCTTTTGGGTTATTATTTTAGAAAGGCTTACAAGAAGTACTTCTGCCTATCAACTGAGGATGTGCAACATAACAGGACTTGACATCAAAACTTGACATCCTCCACTGAACATCTGTAGTTATAGCCTCACAAAACAATGTGAGGGCGTGTTAATCAGAAGAGAGTCCAGACAACCTTGGTAAAATACATTGTGATTATCAAAGGTCATAAAACACTCGGAGACTGAGAAAATTAGAGAAACAGCTGATCAAACAGATCGAGGAAATGAAAGCAGTTATCAGAGGCAAACTGTTTGATGTTTGAAAAGTTAATCATAATGGGAAATGGCAAAGTGCTGTCGAACAAGGGTTGAAATTACACTAAAAGGTTCTGTGAGTGCCCTTCCAGTTAAAGTCGTTTGTGGCTTGATGAACTCATTTCTATCTTAATCGTACTTCAAATTTCCAGAGCTGTCAGTAATTTTCAAGGCTATCGTCTGTTAATAATTTGAATTTAATATCTGCCAACCGGACAGAATTTCACGAATGTAAAAATGCCTCTGGAAGAGTCTCTAATCAGTGTAATTGAAACTGTCAGATCAGTTGATTGGTGGACTGATGCAACATTGCAAAAACTAATCATAAAGACGAAAGGCAAATCAATTCAACTTCATATTTAGAATGTTCCTAAAGCCCCGACTCCCAAATTTCTCTTTAAACTCCAATTATTAAAATCATTAAGATGCTCAACATTACTGTCCAGGTTGATCTCAAGGGACTCCAATTATTAAAATCATTAAGATGCTCAACATTACTGTCCAGGTTGATCTCATGGGACGGGTGTTTTCACACTTGAGTCCTCTTTTTCAATTGTTTTCCTTGTCTATGTAATCATGTTTATTTTATAGCACAGGATTTCTGCAGGATTTTTAAGCTCAAATTTAAGACTGTTTTTAAGACCTGCACAGATACAATTATGCCATATGAGTGGGGTTGGGCAATGTTTTAAAATTACTGTAAAAAGCATGATTTACAGTTCAGATATAGGTTTTCACAAAAAATATTTTAAAAAAATGAAATAAAATGTCAAATTTCAAACCATTTTTAAGAAAAGAGTCAAAAATCAAATGTATCAATTATTATAAATTGGTTTAATGGCTGGTTTAATATCAATTATTTTAAACCAGCAGAAGGGCTGTTAAAAAATGCAAATTCATTCTCTGCCAGCAGGTGGCGCTTTCAGAACTGCATAAAGATAAACTTTGAAACGTGCAGCACTCATATTTATCCACTGAAATCATAGCCTTTTTCATTTTAATCATCACATTATGCTATACCACAATTGTCTTTCCGTCCCCATTGTACTTTTTATGGCCTTAAATTTGATACCAAAAAGGACCAGCGGAAAAGGCATGCTGACATTGAGATAGAAAAAAAAAATTTAATTGGACAAATAAAAGAAAAGAAAATATAATAAACTGCTTTAAATTTTTCAGGTACAGTACAGGTATCCTTAAATGCAGCATTTAAGTAAGAAATTTACTAATCAAATGAAAAAAATGCATAGGCCTATTATTAATCGTATGAATAATAGATTCTACTTATTCTCATATTAGGCTGCTGTACTACATACTGCACAGATCAGTTACACATGCAATTTCGATTGAGACAAAACCAACTGTGTTTATGTGAACCATGAGTGTTTTTGACAGTTGAAACAATAAACGCTAAAGAGAGTGTAGTTTAGCCCCCGCTGGGATGTGC
>NW_015655715.1:1066436-1078261 GCF_001515625.1 Sinocyclocheilus rhinocerous | reverse complement strand
TAAGACTTTTTAAGACTGTTTTTAAGACCTGCACAGATAAAATTAATGCCATATGAGTGGGGTGGGGCAATGTCAATGGTAACATATTAAACTGTAAAAAGCATGATTTACAGTTATAGGTTTTCACAAAAAAAAAAAAAAAAAAAAAAAATTAAATTAAATTTCAAATTTCAGCCTTTCAAATTTCAAACCATTTTTAAGAAAAGAGTCAAAAATCAATTATTATAATTATTATAAATTGGTTTAATGGCTGGTTTAATATCAATTATTTTAAACCAGCAGAAGGGCATGCAAATTCTGCAAATTCATTCTCTGCCAGCAGGTGCACTTTCAGAACTGCATAAAGATAGACTTTGAAACATGCGACGCTCATATTCATCCAATGAAATCATAGCCTTTTTCATTTTAATCATCACATTAAGCTATATGGCAATTGTCTTTCCGTCCCCATTGTACTTTTTATGGCCTTAAATTTGATACCAAAAAGGACCAGCGGAAAAGGCATGCTGACATTGAGATAGAAAAAAAAAATTTAATTGGACAAATAAAAGAAAAGAAAATATAATAAACTGCTTTAAATTTTTCAGGTACAGTACAGGTATCCTTAAATGCAGCATTTAAGTAAGAAATTTACTAATCAAATGAAAAAAATGCATAGGCCTATTATTAATCGTATGAATAATAGATTCTACTTATTCTCATATTAGGCTGCTGTACTACATACTGCACAGATCAGTTACACATGCAATTTCTTTCCCAGATGTTACATTCGATTGAGACAAAACCAACTGTGTTTATGTGAACCATGAGTGTTTTTGACAGTTGAAACAATAAACGCTAAAGAGAGTGTAGTTTAGCCCCCGCTGGGATGTGCGCGCTCGTAGCCTATATCAAAAAGTTTAACTGGCAAGGTGCACAGTCGTATCTCAGACAGTTTTTCAGCGGTTGAAATTAAAATAAACGAGTGTACGTTGTGAGAGAACAATTAGTAGAGATCTGCCAGAAGAAGCAGCCACTATGAACAGCTGATTTGTACGGAAACATCTGATGGCCAAACTACATTGGAATTCGCAAATGGAAAAATCAAGTGAGCTCGGGCCGATTTGTGTTCATAATGCACGTTTTTAGCGAACCGTACCTTAGCCGAAAGCAAACCATACTCAGACCACCTCCCGAGATGGTCTCGGTTCGGTTCGCTTCTGAGGGGTCTGAGATCGTTTGGAGTGTTCACATATGGGCCAAAAATCACGCGAACTGTGCTCAGACCCCTGAAAAGGACCAAGTGTGAAACACCCTTAAAAGTAAGCTTTGCATAAAAAACTTTTCACATAACTATATTTCTAATTAATATTTTTTTTCTTTTGCTTTACATCCTGAAAGAGTGCACCTTTTTAATTCTGAATTGGGTAACATTTAGAGTTTTTTTTGTTTGTTTGTTTTTTAAAGATAAAAAAGACCCCATGTCACCCAAAGAAAGGCTTATATTCAGCCATTCAAATATCTAAAAGTCCATATATTCTCACTCATTAGACCATGAAAATTTTCCAGTTTGGATGTCCTGATTGTGCCTTTTATTTTCAGCACAGAACAACTGCATTTCAAGATCACAGAACTGCTAATGAGAAAAAGACACCCTATCGTTACACCAGAGATCTGGACATGAAATAAGGAAATGAAGCAGCTTGATTTGGTGCCCTGAATTCCTAAACCAAGATACAGTCAAACAGAATAAAAGACATAAATTCAAGATTTCTAAAGGAAAAGGATTTGCTCATGCAGTGCAAGTTTTGATCGTTATTTACGTTTTAGGCTACATTAACTAGACAGGGCCTTTGTACCAATGACAGCTAATCCACATTTAACATGGTATTTTCAACAACCTGTGTTTTATTCGCTAATAACCTTTCTCAATCCAGGCGGTACAATAAATGTGCTGCTGGAATAGTGCTGCACCATATATAAATTGTCATTGTCATTCTGTTGCACATAAACACTCTCTCTTCTATTCCACCTTGTTCATAAAACTCAATGTTATTGGCACAATCAACTATAAGTAAAGGATGTCAGATTGCGGAAGTCTGTGACATCCTCCAAAACCTACTTAGAAACCCACAAGATGGTGAACTGATCAGTTTAAACTGCTTTCAGCACAATTTATTTGGTATGTTTGCGAGGTTTACATTTTATTTTATTTTTTTTAGCAAGTCAAGCGTTAAAACAAAGTAGACAGTGTGTGCAAATAAATGGCACTGTATGCTATGCAAGCATTTGAACACAGATGTTTAGCTACACAATGGATGTTAGCATAAAAGATTTCTCCTTCTGGTCAACTAATGTCATGGCGGATCAACTGTTTGATGAGAATATTACTTAGCAAGTTAGTTTGTTTACAGCGATTTACCTGAATAATAACACGCATAACAATAAGAGACATTTTAATCAAATTTTAGTGACTTAACCCAAAACGTCAGACTTGAGTGTTGACATGTTGAGTGGCAAAATTCTGTATATCATAAAACCATTTTGGCAAACCAGTGGTAAAGAAAGACCGATGTAAGTTGAGCTTGATAAAATCATTTATTGTGCTCCAGAAGATTAAATCCTATTTAACCAGAAAGAAAGACAAAATGACAAATAATCTACATCACAACACCTCTCAGTAGTTCTCAGCAGCCGTTTTGATCTTCTTTCTAGGTCAGCCAGTAGAAAATAAACACATAATGAAATTTGGTTGCTGTTTATAAGAAAATGGCCCTCAGTCTTGCATTACATTCAGTTACAAGGCTTGTCCTGGCATGTGTGTATGCGAGTATATGTGCATATGTGTGAAGAAACATACTGAGCTGTGGAGATCTTCCCAATTACAGATGAATCCCATCTCTCTCCTTGGTACATGTGCATGCACAAGATGAATCCTCTGAGCTCCCCACCAGTGTACAGTTCATTAAATTTTAATATCGTTCAAAGGAGCTTCCTTTGCAGGGGACACATGGGCAGGCTGACTTTGCATATGCATACCTGCAGATGGGGACTGGTATACAGAGCAGCGATGCTCTCTCTGGCCCGGTTGTACTGCGTAGAGTTGTCACAGGTGAAGGCAGAACAGAGGAAAAGCCCAGAGGAGATTGTGTTCTGAATGGGAACATGTTGTTGGGGACAATGTGTGTCACAAATTTGCTGATCAGTAGAAGAACAGCATGATTCTTTCAATGTTGTTCCCTTCCTTGGCTTCCCTAGTCCCCCATTAGTTCTTTGCCACTAGCTATTCACAAGGGCTCAAGTATTCACTCCCAAAAGCCTATGTTTGACCTGAATGTTTTCCACAACAACTATTAATTAATTACCGTGAGATGTGAAAGGCCGTACTGCTAGTAAAATGGCTTCTTATGTCTTTCACTTTGGTCATTACTCCATATCCTAACCAAGTAAGTATGTTATATGAAAGCAATCACAGCCAATTAGAACATATTTAATCTTTAATGTTCAGTTATGTGGAGCAGGACTTTGGAAATCAACGTCAAAATGACCTGTCACGGTCAAGGCTAGCTAGGACATAAGCGCAGAGCTACAGTAAAATAATAATAATAAAAAAAGATCGCTTTTACTGTTTGTTTAGGAAATAGCATTATCATAGGGTTGTTGACCAAAAGAGCACAAAAGCAAAGAAGAGGACCTCAGATCTGGAAGAACCACATTAGCAATTTATAGCTGTTTTTCTATAATCGTTCGCTACATGCTGAGGAAAAAAAAGTAGATCTTTATGTAGAAGTTTACCTTTCAGTGGTGTTTGTGTTAAATCAAATTTCCAGGAGTAAAAAAGGATTCACAAGAAATCTAAACTGTCACCCTGAAGTGCCTAGTACTCACAGAAAGGGAACAAAGAGTTAGCATCCGATAACTTTTTACCATGTAGTACATAATGCAACGAGGCTCTGAGAAAATTAATCATGATTGTTTCTGGATTCTCTTCCTCTAGCGAGCTTCAATGGCCTCTTCAGATCAGAAGGCCCAGTAATGAACTGTCTCATCAGGGGTCCTCCTGTCTTTAGCCTGGGATTCACTGGTGTCGATCATTAGCATGTAGGATGTTACTTAACAAAGCTTTGAGAAAAGTAAAACAATCGAGGACGGATAAAACCAGCAATTACTGAGAGATTTGCAGGTGAAACTGGCTTTTAGCAGTGAGGCTACTGACTTTGAGCACTTATCTCTGGGTAACAAATGACAAAAGTTTCTCTTTCACTTTGTCCATTTGTTTTCTTTTTCTTTCTATAGCTAGCTTTAAGTGGTATGATCAAGGGCTTCGTAACATCAGAAGCCCCCTAATACACTCTTTCATCAGGGGCCCTCCTGTCTCCAGTGTGGGATTCATTCGTGATGATCATTCAGAAGAATCACAGACAGTTCTGGATGTGAGGATACCAACGCAAGTCTCCAAGTCGTACAGAATATGCGTTGGTCACTGGTTGTTCAAAGCTGCGTGGGGGACTGCCTCATAAAGCACCGAAAACAAAGAAATGAGAATCAAACATTACAGGTAAGGAATTTTTTAAGGTCGGGTGGTTTGACTTTTAGCAAAAATGAACTTTAAAAAAATAAAACAATGTATTATAACTGAGACCAATGAGCAAATCAAAAAGTACATTAATGCCCCACACATGGGAGCTCAAACAACAAGTGATTCACCAATATTAAAAAGTTTTACCAACACACATGTACAAAACTAGTCCTTATAACCAGGTTCACTCAAGATATTTGTGAACGCAATCTAGTAAGCATATCCCCACCCCTTCCTATAAACATCTTTAGAACCCACCGTGTCCGCCCATGTCAGCATTCCAATTCCTCCCGTGAGCCAATCAGAGCAGTATTTCCTTAAACAAATCCAAATGGGGAAGAAAATGATTTTTTTGTTTTAAATAATGACTTAATCAGCAGAACAGCCACCAAGCAGATAAATTGTCATGCGCGTCGTGCTAAAAATATCCAGCCTCCCTTTGAGTCCACCAGTTTCAGTATAGACAGCACTTGTGTGATGAAGCTGTATCTGCCAGGAAGCCAATAAATTCCCCGCTACGCTCTTGAGGCAGATTCCTCAGTATCAATGCCCCCAGCCAGGGCTTAAAGAGCATGGGTGTTTTGTGTACATATCTAGATATGTAAATATGTCCTATACAATAAAATTGTTCCCCCAAAAATAAATTGACAAAAATAATTCAAAGACGTTCAGTGAATGTCTCTATTGTGCATATTCTTGAGGATTTCTCATTCTCTTCTTTTTCCTGTAGTATTCCACATTCTCCACCAGAAGGAGAACACATGCCTAAATTAGGTAAACAGCATCTCCCGTCTGCTCTGAAGAGAGTAATCTACAATCCAGTGCCCCGGGAAAACAATATGTTTCCTTTTGTTTACAAAGGGCCTCCCACACATCATCTATTCTGTGCTTCCGTTGTTTCCTCTCTGGGTAACCGAATCAAACCATTCCTCAAAGAATCCCAGACTGATAGTTGTTCCCAGGAAATGGCCCTGGTTTTGTCACAATATAAGGGTAAAAAATCATCTCTGTTTGTTTTTCATTACATCAGAATTTTTTTTTTTTTTTGTCTTTTAGTTTTTCGCCTTTAATATAAAACGGTGGTTTTGCTCTCGAGGCACAAAGTTCCCAGGAAATGGCCCTGGTTTTGTCACAATATAAGGGTAAAAAATCATCTCTGTTTGTTTTTCATTACGTCAGAATTTTTTTTTTTTTTGTCTTTTAGTTTTTCGCCTTTAATATAAAATGGTGGTTTTGCTCTCGAGGCACAAAAATCAGCATTGTTGTTTACTGTTCCTCGGAGCACCGGGAGTAAAGATATTCCTCAACCCAGTGCCATCTCCTCCGTTTGTTGTCACACTCGTACTCCACAACGGTGGGAGTGTATATGTGTGTGTATGTTGGTGTTTGTGTGTGAGAACGTGTGTGTGTGGCTATACTCTAGTGGTGGAGTGTGAATGAGGGTGTGGATGGGGCAGGGTGTTATTCTGTCCACTGGGGTAACTGTTAAAGGGGTGTAAGGAGGTGAGGCCTGGCATGCTGTTGGGTATCATGGTGATGGTGTTTGGGGTCATGAGAGGGATGTCGTCCGGCGAACGGCGCATGGCGAGCGTGTAATCGGGCGGGCAGGCAGTTCTCAGGACCACCTCGTGCGGGTGCATGGCCTCCCGGCACTCGCGCTCCAAGTCGCTGTGTTTCATTTGTAGAGACATGATCTCCTCTTCTTGCGTATGGGGCAGCTCGTTTGCTGTGGTCCTCTGTGGGCTGCAACGCCGGTGGACCTCGTGCCTTCGCTTATCCTTCTTGTAGTAGAGTGCAGCAAATGCCAATATGTTGAGGAAGAGCAACGAGGCACCAACGGCGATGGTGACGCTTAGTTCGGTGGAGTAGTCCCGCTGATTCTCTAGGAAGGGTTGGTTCTGGTTCAGTGTTTCAGTGGGAAACGGTGTAGGGTAGGGCCTCTTGGTGTTGAGTGGGATCTTTTTTGGTGTACGGGGAGTGACCTCGGGTGGAGGCAACTTAGTGGTGGTGGAAATGATCTGGGGGACCTCGTTGAGGCTGTGGAGATGAGGCACCAGCTCCAGCCATAAGTTGACCTTATTGGCACGGTAATGTTCCTTGACACGGGGCTTCAAGCCGATGTGCAAGTACAGCTGGTCCTTTTGGTTGTAACGCGTCCAGGCCACCTCCTCAAAACGGTTAGGCTTGGTGTGGATGAACTTGGTGTCCTGTGGAACTGGCTGGTTGGGGTCACTGGAAGGTAAAAGGAACATTTCAGTATTTTTTTCACAAAAGATAATTTCTACAATTCCTCTCTCAGAATTACACATGGGCACTCCAAAATCAAGCACTCCATTGGACAAATATCACACAAACCATTACATTAGGGGAGTGCCTAGAGACCCTTAATATTCTCTCAGTGCTCATTAGGGTCTCCTGACAACTGCACCTGCTTTTAAAATTAACGAGAATTAGTCTGAGAGAAGAAATTACACATTTGCACACAAATTGATTTGTTGTCCTCCCGTGAGATGATTACATGTCTAGGCAGCAATGTCATATAAACACTAAACTCACTCTAAGTGATCATCAGCATTACTTTATTCACTGCATTACACCTAAATTGAAGCAAACTAAATTGCTGTTGCATAAAAAGCAGTTGCGCAAATTTAATGTAGCATAACCTTGGGAATTTTAACAAGTATTTGGGAGTGAGAATGCATTAACAAACAATTAAGCAATGATTAAACCTTAGAAACACTGTAGCAGTGTTTCCTGGCAACAACTGGGTATTGTACGGTAATAAATAGCAAAAATTCTGAATTATAGAATGGTTGCGTTGGTGGTCTTACAACAAAAACAAAGTCATATTCAAAATCACTTCTGAATCCTAATTAATGGCTGTATTGTTTGCCAAATGTCTAATTGATTAGAAATGATGCCCTGTTGCCTAGAAACTTACCCGGTCTTGGCAAAGTTGGTCCAGTAGGTCATTACCACTGCACTAAGCATCACATCATTTTTGGAGAAGTTGCAGGGGAAAAGCTCAGTTGGACCAATCATGGGCAGCCCAAACACATATGGGATCTCATCGCCATGTGCCGCATCAGCCCAGGGTGGCACCTGCTCTGTCTGGCAGTGATGGTAGAAGGCGTAGAAATAAGTAGGCGAGCCAAAGCTGGAGTGGAGGTCTGCTGTTGCCACTGCTGGTGCCACCCACTGATGATCTGTGAAGAGTGCCAGCAGGGTCTTTCTTCTGGTCTCCGGGTTGTGGCGGTCAGCCCAGTCAGTGTACATAAACTTAATGGTCTCCCGCAGGATGTCCTTCCCCTCGGGGTAACCATATAAATCATCCACAAAACCTGACACGGCATAGTCAAAATCGTTGGCTTGAACTCCGTTCTCGTTGTCTACAATGAGTTCCACAAACTTTAGCCCTTCGCCTTGGTTGACGCCCAGCATGATGTCGTAGTTGAGGAATTCCCCTTGTTCCATAAGGATCTGAGGGTCGTCGGGGATCACATCACCATCAATGACGGGTCCAAAGGCGATGTGGTAGCGAGCAGGCTGGATGTCCTGCTCCACTAGTTCTTTGTAGTGTTTTTTCTGTAGGCACTCTACCATCTCCACTGTATCTTTGAGGTTGCACCCCACCTTTTTGGCCAGCATGCGGGCATACTTGGCCGGCTGAAAGCTGACAGCCCAGCTGGACAAGGCTGTGCCACTTTGGGCTATGGCCCTTTGGAAAAGACCTGTATAGGAAAAACAAGACAGAATCAGAAACAACGAACCACCGTAGCATGCTACAGTACGGTCCACACATCTGCGAACACTAGAGACCATTTGCTTCTATTTATTAAATACGTTTTTATTACAAAGTATATCAGGGGCATAGCATTTTTGTGAAAAAATTTACATAATTTTACATGGCCATAAAAATAGTGCACATTTTTAAATAATATTAAACAGAATATGAAATAAAATGTTTAAAAAACTTCATGCTTTGTTTAAAAAAAATCAAATACTAAACTTCTGTTTAAAATTCACGTTTAAATGAGAAAAAAATAGCAGATTTTCAATGTGCGCTCAGACCTTTGGACCCCACCGTAAGCTATTTACACAGTGCTCCTCAGTATGCAAGCTGGAGCAAATTAACACATCTGGGTTTAGCTGTTTTTATGAAAATCTTAAATGGTTTGGGAAAAGAGGCCATGTAAGTCAACATACGAATGCTGATGAACTTGAATTATACACAGAGCTGATCAATATTTCAGTTTTTTCATGTAATGTTAGGGGGAAATGTGACTTTAAATCTATTTCTTGAATTTCATTACAGCGCATTAACCGTAATTAGCTGTTTGCACTCTGTAAACCCCTTTCACATATAGACGTCAAGAAAATTGACCCACACCATTGAAGAGAAGCAGATATCATGCACAAATATCAAGACAAAAAAGCAAGTGAGTGAGCAGGAGAGAAAGTGTGTGTGCATGTGTGTGTGTGAAAGAAAGAGAAAGACAGACAGAAAGCGCAAGAGAGAGGAAAATTGAGTTACTCTGTTACCATGACAACCCCTGGGATCTCAGTCTTAGCAGTGCAGTTATGAGTAAAAACATGTTCTTACTAAAGGAGAAAGAAACTACAAAAACACACATGGAAATGAAATGGAGATAAGGGGATGTTTCAGTTCGCAATTCAACAAAATGGTGACAATTTTGTATGAACCGATGCATATATTTGTGAATGAAGAATATACTGCTAAAATAAAAAAAAATAAAAAAAGGAAAATATATGAAAATTATTCAAGATTAAGCAGTGCACGGTTTGCTTCAGGGCAAAGCAATCACATGTCACACTAAAGTCTCTTCCAAAGGTGTCTCTGGGTTCATTTGAATGATAGTGACAACCTTAAAGCAGGTCTGTGCCAGAAGACCTCTTCACAAAGCAATCTTCCAAGCAGAGAGACTCAAAATTGAATTAATGTATTTACCCTTTTTGTGCCAATGGAAGGTGAATGCTGTATTTGGACAGTGTGCTCATGGCATGCCTGGTGATGTATATGGACTCAATTAAATAAAGATGAGAACATGAAATTTCCATAAACAAGTGATATCAGTTCAAACTGAGTGAGTTAGCAGCCTAAAGCATGATGAAAAATTAGCTTGGCAAATGCTGGGCCGATGAAGGAACTGCTGTGCAACTTCTCAGCAACGCTGTTGGTTTTAGGATTTTTGCATTACACACTTGAGCTCTGTGAAACTGAGCATTCTTTCGAACTAATTTATAGGGTATAAGGCAGTATTTTGTGTTACAAAAATATATTGCGAACATCTGGTATATAGCCCAGCCCTAGTGATCAGTGCAGTTTTTTTGCAACCTGTTACTGTAATATTCTGAATAAATGTCACAGGTTTTTCATAACTAAGGTTGCAATCCGATTTTCAAATGCAAATGCAGGTAGTTCAAAACAACAAAAAAAATCACAGAGACCAGAATTTCTAAATGAGCCCATAACACAAACAGCTATAGCATGCAGACAAAAATTGTCAAAAGTTAAAACCTCTGCATTGTACCTTTGGTTGAATTGCTCCAACGGTTACCTTCAGAATAATGGGAAATAGTCAGCAGGTTGACACATGAGGCCCCGGCCCCAGACCCAAAAACAGTAATGCGTAAAGGGTCACCCCCAAAGAATGCAATGTTTTCACTCATCCAGTGCAGGGCCTGGATTTGATCAAGAAGTCCATAGTTTCCCTTGGCTGCCTGGTCTCCTGTGCTCAAAAAACCTGCAGAAAGAAAAAAAGAATCGAATGAGTGTTTGTGTGCATTGCAGCGCAATTTTAAAACCTTAAAAAAAGATTGAAAGCAATTGAAATATTCAATAGCAAACTGTAGATGAAAGTATGTCAGAGAAAGTTACAAATTTCTGAAATGAGGGGAAACATTCTTGTCCCTTTTTTTTACATCCATGAAATGTTATCATCACACTTGTTCACCTGAAGAGAGCTTATGTAAACAGTTTTTAATAGTATTTCTTGGATCTCACGGATGGCCTCTCCTTCCCTAGCAGACAACACAGAGTCTGTATTTTTTTGGTTGAATGCAGCATCATTTTTTTTAGACCATTTTAGTACTATTATAAAAAAAAAAAATTGAAATAAAATTAAATGAAATCAACCATAAAGACAGAGATTAAGGAGTTCTTCAGCACTGTTCCAAAACCTAGAAAGCACACTATATAGGCTGCATTTTAAGGCACTATAGGCATAACTTTATTTATTAAAATTCTAAGACGGGACCACATGTATGCTTCGCAATGTAAGCAATCCCAAAATGCACTGTGACAAGTGAAAAAAAAAAATCCATCTAAGATGGAGGATGAAGTGAGATAAACTAATTGAAAACAAGATTATAAAAATAGTTCAATCTAGCTGATTTGAAATGCAGTACCCAGTATTTCTGTTTGCTATAGCTTAGCAACATGCTAACAACAAACTACTGAAATCAGTGGTGAGAAGTCTCTAATGTGCTTCATGAACTCTATTTGTATGACATACAGAGTAGATTGCTACATGTAAAACCTTCCAAATCAAGTCAGTTGTCGTGGTGTTAGCTTAGCAACATGCTAAAAGCAAATTTTTCAGAAATCAGTGGTGAGTAAAGACTCTTGTGTGCCTCATCTGAGGAATGTTATTTGTATGATGAACAAAGTACATTGCTACATGTAAACATTACAAATCAAGTCAGTTATTGTTGTGTTAGCTTAGCAACATGCTAACAACAACATACTGAAATGGTGAGTAAAGACTCTTGTGTGCCTTGTGAGGAATCAAGTAAGTTACAAGATTCAATACGTTTTGAAAAAGAGCCTTTATTATTGTATGTTAACAGTAGTTCCTAACTCTAAACTACATGAATCATTACATTTCTGTGGTTTCACATTAACTCTGCTTGCTTAAAAAAAAAAAAGAAGTTTGCTTTGGTTTGACTTCCACTTAAGTGCACTCAACTTATCAACAAAGTTTGTGGCAGTGAAAAATTTGTGGTTACACAGAAGTAACCCAGTGGTGTGTTTTAACTGAAAACTAGTCAGTAACTACTTCACTACAGTAGCTTATCCTGGGAATATACATCCTGAGGGTGCTTGTGGAATAATGATTGTGTGCATATTCAGTGAATAGACGACCATTTGGCTCTTGTAATTGCCCTCATAGTCCCAGAACACATGAAAAATAATAAAGTAACACAACAAGTGCTTTAAAGTAAGCTCATTTACAGACGCAGACAA
>NW_015655715.1:1048373-1064889 GCF_001515625.1 Sinocyclocheilus rhinocerous | reverse complement strand
CTTAAGTGCACTCAACTTATCAACAAAGTTTGTGGCAGTGAAAAATTTGTGGTTACACAGAAGTAACCCAGTGGTGTGTTTTAACTGAAAACTAGTCAGTAACTACTTCACTACAGTAGCTTATCCTGGGAATATACATCCTGAGGGTGCTTGTGGAATAATGATTGTGTGCATATTCAGTGAATAGACGACCATTTGGCTCTTGTAATTGCCCTCATAGTCCCAGAACACATGAAAAATAATAAAGTAACACAACAAGTGCTTTAAAGTAAGCTCATTTACAGACGCAGACAAGAAACAAAACACTCCAAAATAACTTCGGTTTCTTTACACAAAGCGCACACACAAATCCATCTGACCCTTCCTCCGCTACCTTCCTTTTGTTAATTGAGTTCTTTATTGGATTTAATTAATCTTGTTGTGTTGCTACATAAAGAAGTTGATCTCCTGGAAGTGGTCGTCGAATACAAGCACGCATTTAATTGATTCCATTTAACCAAGGCAGTGTGCAGAGCAAATCAAAAAGACCAGGCACAGGCTCGAAAATGATTAGCAATCAAATAGCAGGCTGTCAGGTGCTCATGCCTGCGGTGCAGAGCCGTGAGCACATTTGGCTGTTAACACAGGCAGGCAGCGGCCCGCTTTCCATCCTCATGCATGCAGGGAGGTGCAATCCAATCACAGAGGAACAAAAGGGCCTCGCTCTGCTCGGACAGTGAATAGCCCGGGCTTGTGAATGCAAATGTGTTTGGTACAATGTGGAGAAAACAGATTCACAACAATGCGCTTTAATAAGACAGGCAATAATTGTGGATTTTTATCACAGTAGTCAAGGAGAGGATTTGCTGTGTAAGTGGTATTGGCTTATTTCTATGAGACTGAGGGTCAGCGGGAGACTATCCACAGCATGATGACAACAATATTACTAGAGATTCACAATAATGTTATTAGAGATATACATAGAAAATATAGGATATTTAACTCTGCGTGTAAATTTCATCATCAAAAAGTATTTTAACACTGTAAATAAAGGCTTTAGCCGATCTCAAAATGAATATTGTTTTTCATACTGTACATTATAATGTTTTGATGCCTACATTCACTTGTACCATTTAAAATGACAGATTTTAGTTTTTAGTGTTCTATTTTACATTTATTTAGAAAAGAATTGCATTTTTATATCATCCATTATCTCAAACTACAAGATTTCTGATGTATGACTCCAGACCTTCAGAGTCCCTTCCTCAGATGATTATTACATTTAAACTGCAAAAGTGAAGCACAACTCATAAATACGAACACTGCAAGCTATTCCTGTACAAGGTTACCAAGACTCAAATACAGAGTGTTAAACCTTGAATGTTGTTGGACTAAGATAACCAGCCTCTATTCTCATCTTTGTGAGTTGTAATCCACTACCTATATCACAAGAGATTTCTGGAAATTATGATAATGTCAAATAGCATCTACAAAACTTAAATCGTAATAGTAAAAAGAAGGTTGTTTTGTGCTGGCAGAAGGATATTGTGGTATACCAAATGACGGTATGGATCAACCTCTTCAGATCTACAGTACTTAAGTTTTCATACACGTCAAGGTGAGTATTACGGTAACCTAAAGCCCTACAGTGAAAGTCATATTGGGAATGGTCCAAATAGATAAATAAAAATGGAATCAGATTGCGATCGTTTGGCCCCCAAAGTGAAATTCACAACTAGATGAAAAAGCCACAGAGAGGCTTAGTTCCAAGTGCCATGTACTTAGTTCTAAGTGCCATGTAAATCAATTCCTACTGGAACCCAAGCAGATGGTTTATGATGTTAAATTAATCTCGGTTTTGACTGGAGAGGACTTGAAAAGATACAAAAGAACAGGACCAACAAAATAAAAGAAGGAAAAATGGATCCCCCAAAGCAAAGCGAGAAGTGACAGAAAGAGAAAAAGGCATTATTGTACATTTCTTTCGGGGTTACAGATGAAGAGAGGTGGCAGCAGCAGGTTCAGTCCCAGAGATGTTGCATTAGATCATTTGCCAGGTCACTCTCCCTCCAAAAAAGAAATGTCGCAGCCAGACCGTTGGCGCTTTATTTGTCTCTAGTGAGACAAATTGGCCCTCCGGTTGTATTTGTGTTCCTAAAAATATTTACAGTGTGACAACACCTTCATACTTTCAGTCCCCATCACAGAATTATCATCCATTTCAGGGACTTCAAGACTAAAAGCAGGTGCCATCTGTTCCCATACCACAGGCTGGCACCTGAGAATGCAAGTTTCAAAACTACGACGAAATGAACTGCCAAAAGTTGGTTTGAAAAGGTTACAGTCACTAAAATAATGGCAAGATCGGGTCACTGCCTCAAGTGGTAATTAGCTGTACTGCATGCTGATAATTAAGGAATAGTGTACAGTGACCACAGATGGTATGAATTACTTGAGCATTGTCTCCATCAAAGGAGATTGATACACTAGGGGTTGGCAGAGGCTAACGACAGGATCCACTACAGGATCCCGACTGAATTTGACTTGACAGACCTATTCCTGTCTTCACTGCTTAGATATGCAGAATCCGAAACCTAAAAACTGCTGCTCCAGGCAAAATACACAGGATTTTATTCAAACATGTTTTTTCTTAGGGATATTATATTAAAGTAACCCACTTCCTTCTAGAAAAAAAAATCCATCTCCTTTTATTTCCCTCCTCTCCAAGGAGGATGGATCAGTGACATGCTGAATGCCTTTCATGTGGATATTTTTTGAAAAATAAACACTAATAAAAAATAAATGGCTGTAGAGTTTGCAACATTACTATAGGAAAAAATGCAGTCCAAACAAATGCTACAACAGGGTAATCTTCCCAGTGTAAATATAGGTAAAGAAAGTTAAACGTACATTTCTATAATGGAACGGATTACAGTATTGCACCTAGAGACTGGATGTTGCATTATTTACCATATATTACAGCTGTCAGATTCTTATCAGGTTAACATCCTTGTCATATCCCATTTCAGTGAACTGAGTAAATGAAATTACCTCTAGGTAAGGCCTACAGTTTGCTGTCTTAGATGAACATACTGCAATACATACTGCAATAGCAGTTCAATACACATTTTAGTCACATAATGTAGTGTAACATTACCTAACATATTGTAAAGAAAAAAAGCATAACAAAGCATAACACAACAAACCATAACAAAGGCAAAACATACAACAAACATAACTTAACCAAGACGTAGCACATAAACAAAATAACATAACATAACCCAGACGTAGCACATAAACAAAATAACATAACATAACCCAGACGTAGCACATAAACAAAATAACATAACAACCCAGACGTAGCACACAACATAACAAAGTAACAACATAACATAACTGAGACATAACATAATCCAGATGTAAATCACAACCTACATTGTAAAAAATGACCGTGAATTTAACGGTAAAAGACTGTAAAAATGCTACAGTAAAAACCTGTTAAATGGTTAACTGTAAATTCCCCTACTATATACGGTGAAAAACTGTATTGGACATTACATGTATTGGACATCAATTTTACGGTAGTATACCGTTTTTGGAAGTAAAAAAGACCGTATAATTTACAGTGAATAACCGTAAGTTGACATTCCCAGAATTCCCTGCGTTACATTTCAAATTTGATGTTTTTTTGTTGAAATAACTATGTTTCTTCTTAGTTTTTTCTTATCAGTTTTGTATATTAGGGTTGTGTGTTACACCTAATGTTGTTAAATGAATGTTTATTGCATTATTTCAGTTTCATGTGTGTTACCATGATGGTGTTTGGTGTTTGTGTGAATGACACTGTGCACCTTCTATATATGTTATTATCTAATAGCTGCTTGTGTTGGGCTTTGGTTCATCATGTGACTTTCTCATCACCACCTGCATTTGGTGGTTATCAGTGTATTACAAAGGTGCAAAACAGATTTCAGTACTTCAATAGGTTGGTATATTAACATTATATAAGTTAATGAAGATACGGTATTTAACTGTAAATTTAAGTTAAAACTGTAAAACCTAAAACGTTGCTACTGTATTTTTTACGGTAAAATTCCGGCAACCACTAAATTTTACGGATTTTTTTTTTTTTACAGTGTAGCATAAAGTAACAACATAACATAGCACAATGTAACATAACCCAGACATAACGGTGTGGCACATAAAGCAACTACAGTAATAATACCACATAACAAAACACAAACATGACATAATTCACAACATAACCGAGATGTAGTACATAACATAAAAATGACATAATGTAACATAACCCAGACATAACATAATGCCAATCTATAATAAAGTAACATAACATTACCCAGACGTAACATAATACAGAAGTAACACGTAACGTAACGTAACGTAACGTAACGTAACACAACACAACACAACACAACATAACATAACATAACATAACATATAACATAGGCAAGTAGAGCCTATGGTCTGATGTGGAAGTGTCATTTAAGGGTTCAGTAATGTGTTAATTACTTTAGGTGCTTGCTGAGTAGCATGGGGAGCTTAATGAAGGCTAATGTAAATACTTGCTCTTCACTTATTCCACCTCGCTAACTTTGCTTAAGGGATGCACATCGTCTTCTGACAAGGCTAAAAACAACTGCTGTGAATCTCCAGCAAACACCACAAACAGCACCAACCTGCAGTTCGCTTGGTTTCAGCTGTTTGTGACAGATTTATTTAATGTATATGTAAGTCAATCTATGGATGGAATTTAGTGGTTAAAATATGGCTTTGAATATATAACTTCATAAATTATACATTTTAACATAATTATACATTCAAAATAAAAAGAGTTGAAGAAAAAAACTATTTGAAACAAGTTCAGGTTTAGGGGGGATTAAACAACCCTCATGCAGGCAGAGAGGATGAAAATACAAATTCTGGGGCTTTTTACTAGGTTTTTTAAGTATCTACTATTATAAGCCTGTTTTGCCAGGTGCTTAAGCCTTGTTGAACCCCTTGTTATTGTGGACACCTCTCTTCAATTGCAAGACAGGATGTTAGAGCTTGTTTGAATTATAGAAGAAAAACAAGGAGCGTTTAATGACAGTCTCACAAACACACAATACTTTTTTTTCAACTCTTACATTATCCGCCAGGCCATTGTTTACCCTTTTCAGTAATTGGAAGGCTTTGATGAGATTTCATTTGACATGCTATTGCACATTACATCTCTGACTAGTCTCCTCAGCAAGAGACTAGATGAAATTCGAGCAGTCTTTTATGACTGCACTGAAGATGATGCTAATGACAACTGTAGAAAATTTTGTATAATTAAATCAAGCCATGCAATATTTTCTTTCCTGGAATAAGATGAAATGTTTTACATTTTAAATGAATAATTCAACCAAAAAAAAATTTTGTATAATTAAATCAAGCCATGCAATATTTTCTTTCCTGGAATAAGATGAAATGTTTTACATTTTAAATGAATAATTCAACCAAAAAAAAAAAAAAATGTAATTGGACTGTGGACATACATGCTGTTATTACCATGTTTTGATTTTTGTATGAAAAAAAAAAGACTCTTCAGAGATTCTTCTCTTCAGAGATTCTGTGTTCCACTGGAAAATAAATAAATAATAGATAGATAGATAGATAGATAGATAGATAGATTACTTAGCGAGACTAAGTAATAACAAATAAGTAATAACAGTTTTCATTTCCTTTAATATAATCCATCTTTATAGTAGTTATTTTGAATTTGAATATCACTCAAATGCCTGACAGGTGGCAGAACAAAATAGCTCTGTGTGCTAACGTACTGCAGAACACAATCTCCAGGTTTAAGCATCAACAGGATGCAATAATTGTTCTTAAAATACTGCCATGCAACATACATGAAAGCACCAAACTGCAGCACAGCTTTCTTTGAAATGTGCTTCTTGGTAGTTGCATTGCTTAAAAACCTGATCTGAATAGTTAACCAGCTCCCTTTCCATAGAAAAGAACACCATTTGCATACAGATAACACCCTTCTGCGATTTAACACACTCTCTCTCTCTCTCTCTCTCTCTCTCTCTCTCTCTCTGAGCAAGATGGGGAAAGAGAGTGAGTGCGAGAGGGAGAATAAAACATTTTCATAAGAAGTGAGAGTCTAAAGATAGCCCTCCATCTTTTTTCCCTCTTGCTCCTCTCCAGTGAACATCCTGGAAATATTCCTCTCCTCTGACGTGCAAGAGAGTGCAGTTGAGTGCTGTCTTCCAGGTTCTGGTGGCCCTATAGCTACAAAAAAAACACTGAACCAGAAAGTACTCTTAACAGAGTACATCCAGATATTACAGACTGTACATTGATAACGATACAAGGCTTTTCCAGGGAGACCTAGGGGAATACAGGCCTCCCCCATCCGACAAGACTTACAAGTCTCTCTTAAATTATGGCCATTTTTGGACTTGTAAACACCATTAAAACAAACTTTTCGAACTCACTTATACAATTCTGTGTAATTGAAATAGAGAGGTTTGATAAGTGAGTTTGAAAAGTTACATATATATATATATATATATATACAACTTTGTCAGTGGTAAACCACAGTATTTCATATTATTTTTGATGGATATTTTAAGATTGAAGAGTCTGCGGCAACAAGGGTAAAACAACATTTATACATAAAATACATCTAAAAAGTGGCAAAAATAAATGAAGGCATAAGAAAAGTTTTCACGTGATCTCCACATATCAAAACAAAATAAGTTGAAAATGGTAGTTTTAATAAACATCTACCCTGGGGACATAAAAGTGGCCGTAGCTGAAGAAACACCCATACATGACCTCAGAAACCTGCATGGAACCTGGAGGCAAGGTCTCACTAATGAGGCCAGTGGAAGGAGGGAATGATGTGGAGACAAGCCCCATTGCCCGCTCCCTCCAGAAACAAACACACAGCTTTGAAAATGTCATCTCACTTCTGCAGTGGTGACAGTGCCGTCTGCAGTCAAGCGGCCCACCGCTGAGCTAGACACCATGTGTTTAAAAACCTGGATTTGTGACGATCATTGTCTGTCAACACAACGAATCAGCTCGCTTCAGGAAAAAAAAAACATACAGCAGTGACTTAGAGGTTAGAGAAATGTGCTCCAATACATTGTGTAGAGGCACTCATGAAGGAGTTTGAGGCTTGCATTTAGGGTCCAAAATTAACAAACAAACACAAGCATAAACTGGCTTTTCTGACATTTTGGACACTAAATAAAAATAAAGGGAAGACAATTACAAGGAATGTTTTTGCAGTTACAGGTGTTTTCTTGTTTCAGTTTTAAGGCTGTTTTTTTTTTTGGCACTTGCCGTCGGAAGGTGTGAAAAAAAAATAAAAATAAAATAAGGGCGTGTGTTTGCATTCCTCAATTCTTCTCCATGCTGTTTCATGTAATAAATAAATAAATAAATAAAGTGAATTAATGTGGATGACCTTGGGTCATTAATTCAAGGGACAGTTCACCCATGAAAATTGAAATGAAAATTCTGTCATCATTTACTCATCCCCAAGTTGTTCCAAACCTGTATGAGTTTCTTTCTTCTGCTGAACATAAAAGAAGATATTTTGAAGAATATGGGTAACCAAACAGTTCATGGTACCCATTGAGTTCCATAGATTTCCCCCAATGTTCTTAAAAAAGAAATTCAAAAAAGAAATGCATACAGGTTTGGAACAACTTGAAGTTGAGTAAATAACAGAATTTTCAGTATTGGGTGAACTATATCTTTAAACATGGCTTGTATATTGAGCAAATCTCCATAAGTATAATTTATAGTGAACAATAATCAAGAAATGTTTAGTTTTGAGTCAAACAAACCAAAGCTTTTAACCTCAGATTTGGTTCTGGGGAGGTGTTTTAGAACCCAAATCTCCTCTGCTTACTCTTAGCTGTAAACCTCAAGTTATTTCTCTTATTATGTTGACTTGATCATCTTGCCAGATTGCAGTGAAACCAAACACAATGATCTTTTATCTCAGACTACACTGCCATTATCCTTCATTATAACGTGGCAATCAGCTGCTAAACTGACCAGAGAGTATGGGGTTATCGCTGCTTTCCCTGCTCTCATCCATGCTAGGCTGCATGGATGCACAGGGAGTTCTTGCCCAGAACATACCGCCAATCCAAACTGTATGCTAATTGTCAATCATCTTTGACGATAGTGGTCCTGACAGAAATAATAATAGTAAAAATAATACACTGCAGCAAGAAACAAAGCAACGGTTGTCAAGGCATCACTATGGTGGTGCTGAAGGGCACAACACAACAATACTAGCAAAGCAAACAGAATGTGACATCACAACATTAACCCACCTCACTTTAACCAGCAAAATTTCAAGTTGTTCTTACAGAAGGGCTTCGGACCACTAGGGGGAGTCCAACCTAGGAGCAGCTGTGTTTCTACTGTAATCAAATGATCTAAGGACCCCCCTAATCATGCATATTTGTCTACAGTAAAACTAGACACTTGGCAAAAGTGTTCAGAAAGTAAAGCTGTGGTCACATTACAATTTTTGTGTGTTAGTAAAGGTCCACTGTCAATTGCCAACAGTGTAGAGATTAACTTAAACATGAGTGAAATCTGCGTGGGGAACTTTTCACTCTCGAATCTTGTGAAACTCCCATTCGCTCTGATTATTAGTGGAATGACTGCATTTCACCTGCAAAATTGCACCGAGCAATGGTAAATGTGAATGAACCTTAACCGATAAGGTACTTTAGTCATTACTACAAAATAAACACCAACAGTTTGATCAGGTCTGACTGTACTATTATCATTCTTATTATTTGGACACTTTCAAAATAAATATTAAATGGACAAGAAATATTCATTTGAGTTGAAATAATATTATGTCAGGTGATGAAGTAATAATAATATTATGAAAAATGAAATAATATTAGATATCGAGACGAAGAACATTAAATATCTGGCAAACTGATTGCAAGGGACAACGGCACATTATACAGCTTAGCCTTATGATACAAACATATGTAAACATTATATATATATATTCTCATTAAAGTGTCTTTTTGTCAGATTTTCAAATACTTTTTTGCTTCAAATCAAAGTTTGTGATTCTGCGGTTGGGCTGGTTGGTTTTGTTCATGACTTAAAGACACTTTAAACATCCTTGTCAGGTAAAGCTATTTCTGGAACCAAGGCAGCAAAGAAGGTGGACAGGAACTGTTGCATTCTATAAGTCCTTGATTTATCCTTTTGTAATTACTATAATTTTTTTTTACCTCATATTTTGTACTAAAGTTATTAAAACAGACATAGTGTATTGACATACATTAGTGTATTGCATCAGCATGAAAAACTAAGCAGACCAGATCTGTCTGGAGACCGGAGTAATGATCCCTTATTATTTGTACGCAACCACGCAAGCCGTGCAAGAATTCCAAACTTCCACCCCCACTGTTTGGCAAAGTGAAGTTTGCGGAGAGGCTCCTGTCTGTCAGTTCTGTCAGATGCTTTTGGTGAAAGAGCAGAAAAACATGAAATGAGGTGTCAGAGAGGGCATGCAAGACGTTAAGGGAACAGTATTGAATGCTATCTCAGGGGCCACAGCGGTTAACCGCGTTTGACAGCTGCAGCGGCTCCAGCCAATCAGAGCTCTCGTGGCCGTGTCTGAACCTGCGGCCAGTGAAGCGCCGAAAAAGAGTGCAAGTGCATTCTGACACCCTCCAAGATTAAATGTCACAGAGAGTCACTGGGTCCTAAAGTTCCACAGTCCTTCACTCATGAGTTGGATATGACTATTGACCCATCACTGCTGTGCCACAGATACCTTATGATTGTCCCTGTCATTTTGCCCTCCTATATCAGGACAATCATATGGTGGCCGAGAGATCTCAATGCGCTGCAGCTTAAGACAACACATGCAGTATTTTTCCTAAGGAACTGCATGAGAAACACCTGAGGCCCAAATGAGGAAATTGACACTTCAGTGAAACAACTGAAACCTCCATTAGATCTGATAGTCTGAAAGAAGAACCTCTGTGCAGTTTTCCTCTAGGTAAGATGCACTTTGATACACAGCAGGCCGTTGTCGATGTATCAACTATAATAACAATGGAAATTGTGGTTCAACAGCATCTAAGCATCTCTACAGAATGACTCGATTTGTAACAAAAATAAAAATCAATAAACGTGTAACAGACACGAAAAGATGACAGGTGAATGAGAAATGTCTTCTGTATTGCACTTCTAGAGTAATTACTGTAATGGATGCTGAATTACAACACCCATAACCGACAAAACCTCTTCACAAATGCTTTCTGTGGCTCTAACTCACTCTCTCTTCTTTCTGTCATCGCATGTAAGGAACAGAGACAGTTTTGTCCATAGATCTGAAACTGATAAGGGCAAAATAAAAGCATATCACTACCAAAACAACTCTCTATCAGAAAACACTGTCAACGGAAGACTTATTCATGCCAAACAAGTATCAGTTGGTATCGGCAGTGAATACCTAAACAATCAAAGTCACAAGTTGCCATCTGGCTGATAAAGACTTTGCCAAGTTAACTACTTTGGTCTGTCAATCAAATGTCTCAACAAAGAAAAAAAAATGTTCTTTCAATAAACGTTTATATTGTGATCTGCACCGGCTGAGCAAACTTATCTTAAATGGCTACAAATCTTCTTTCAAGCAATCCAGAACAAACACAAACCTGAAAACGGTCGATACTAATGTATAAAGATATAAACAACACATTGACGCTCTACAAAATGAACCCCCTGGAAATCGCCGCCTGAAAGGACAGTCACACAGTAAGAAACAACATCTATCAATTAAGCATGCTTTCTCCTGCCACTCTTTGAAGATGCATCGCAAATTCACATTTGTGTTGCGCTTGCATCATAAATGAATCATAAGGCAGCCATTCCCGTTTGATTGTATTAGTATTGCAGAAATCCTGATGGATTCTGTTGTTTCAAAGGCGCCCATCTAAAAGACTTCAGGCGGGCTTGGAAATGCACAAATCTAGCAGGCTCTTAAAAATTTAAACAGAGACAGAGACCTTCTTCTGGGACCACCTGTCAAACCTGTCCTTATATGTGAGATACACAAACAACTCGCAATGCAGCATATACTAAAGGCTCGCCTCTCAGACCCCGACAACAGCAGGTCTCGGCTTTATTACATCAGACAAACATGCACTCTCATATACATCATATAGACATAGACACACATTTACATATGCACACTGACGCACATGCAGAGCAGCACAGTCAGTCTGATCCTTATAATTCAGTGAAAGAAAGACTGTAAAACAGTCTGAGATTGGAATGGATACCATTTTTTAACTCAAAAAGGCAAAACTTGAGTGAAATACTATTTGGGAATTTAGCTTGGGAATTTAGGCAAAAATATGGATAATTTGACATTTAGTGTGTTGTGGTGTTTCATTTGCTGCACATAGAACATTTTGAATGGGCTCCCTTTCAGTTCAAGAGTTGGAATTTAATTTGAAATGACAGGAAAAGGAATTTACAGAACTGCAATTCAAAGAAATGCAACAGCTTTTTGGTTCAACAAAATAGGCATAAACATCAATAAAAGTTCATTAATTATTCTAATAATTATTATCAATTATGTATTTATATATATAAAAAATTGTTAGATTAATATATGATTATATTTATATAATAATTTTAATACATTTGTAAAAAAATTATAATATTTAATATTTAAAGCATACATACATTTCTGGAAATTTTCCAAATGTTGTATGTTTGACATGTATGGGTAATTTAAATATAAAATAAAATGAAGCTAAAAAATAAAGAAATAAATGAATGAATATATATATATATATATATATAATTTTTTATTTAATATAATTTTATTAAAAAAATAAACATATATTTTTATTTTATTTTAAATAAAATCAAAGGAAAATTATTTCAATACAGTTTCAAGAATCTTGATGCCTAGTCAAAATACTACATTACAAGACATACACATTGCATAATAGGCATAAACATCAATAAAAGTTCATTAATTATTCTAATAATTATTATCAATTATGTATTTATATATAAAAAAAATTGTTAGATTAATATATGATTATATTTATATAATAATTTTAATACATTTGTAAAAAAATTATAATATTTAATATTTAAAGCATACATACATTTCTGGAAATTTTCCAAATGTTGTATGTTTGACATGTATGGGTAATTTAAATATAAAATAAAATGAAGCTAAAAAATAAAGAAATAAATGAATGAATATATATATATATATATATATAATTTTTTATTTAATATAATTTTATTAAAAAAATAAACATATATTTTTATTTTATTTTAAATAAAATCAAAGGAAAATTATTTCAATACAGTTTCAAGAATCTTGATGCCTAGTCAAAATACTACATTACAAGACATACACATTGCATCTAAATGAAGCAAATAGATTAATATATTAATTATAAAATAATAATAATAAGTATAATAATAATATAAAGTATAACACCCAATTATAACAATGTTGTAATATTAAATTAAATGTTCAAGATTTCCAATAATTTGCTCTTTGCAATAATTTGCTCTATGCTCTTTGCATCCAAATGAGGCGAATGTATTAACTGCTTTCATCTTTATCCACACAAGCTCATTTAAAGAGAATACAAATATAAAATCCTAAACCAAAGAGACATAATTTTACAAAAGCAGATGCCTCATTAGTTGGCCTGTATTTTTACTGGTGCTGTAAAACAGCAGGCTGACCGGGTGAATGTGTGCTGGGGTGGGTCATGAGGGGACCATTAACATTGACTGTTAGATTCAGCTCATGGCTTTCATTGAGCGTGACCAAATCTTTGTCGGAATGACAATGCTGACAGTCGAACGGCGAGCCAATACAATACATACAGCTGGGAGACTGGCATCTTTCAATGATGTGGCAGTTTCGAGTGCACACAGGAGACTCTCACCAAACAAGCACTACGCCACATGTCTGTAAACAAATCTCCCTCTCCCGGAGAACTGCTGAATGCCTAGACGCAGGAAAGATGCAAAACCGACTGTGGGGAAAGGACGATGTCACCATACATGTCTAGATGGATGAAAAATGACACAAAGAAAGGTCAGTAATCTTCAAGGATTCAGGGGTGATTTTTTTGAGGATTTGAGATGCAGATGAAAGGTCTGAGGACAGGCTTTATTCCTGGGGCACATTTTCAGATTCACAAAACCACACGGACTAAGTAAAATGGGCACACGAGCCGAAAATGGGCAAACCAGTACTCTGAGCATCCAGAAGATCTAATCAAACCCCCTAACTTGGCATTCACTGGCAACCTACTGACCATTAATTCCCACTGTTATGAAAAAAAAAATCAATTTCAGGCTTCAACGTACATTCCGAGGCTTCTTGGAACGCCCAGACAGGCTGCTTGGTTTTTAACAGCCTCATAAGAACAGATATTGGGTGTTTCGCCAACACATCCCGCAAAACAATTACCCATATTTACTGCAAGCTAAAAGATTCAGAAACCTTTTATTTTTCCTCCAGAAAAAGGCCAACAGCTCTGGGTAAACTCACTTCTCTCCAGGCTATACGTGAAAAGATCACTGTGTTTATGAGGATATAAAATGCAATTCAAGAGCACTCTGAATCCATACTGGATAAAAGTGGGTTCAAAGAGCTAACATTCCTATTCATGGCAAAATGCCTTGGGATTGGTAGCACCCCTTCTTTCTCTTCTTTATGCCATATGATGTTATTTTGCTAGAAACATAGAGAAGTGAAAATTACATATTCCTTATCGAGGGCCACTAGAAGAGAGGCATTCGATCCAGGTATAGTGTGTAGAGGTTGATGAAAAGGTTTTTATGCTTGGAGAGATATTTCTGTCACAGACATGAATGAACGTCATTTTGAAGAATAAATGAGACGGAGAACAGCAGAATCACTGATGTAACCTGTGAATCAATCTTGTTTATGAATCAATCTTGTTTAGGTTTTTTTTTTTTGGTGGTAATTTTGGTTTCCATTCAATTTCATTATTTAGAAAAGAACAGCCAGAAATAAAATAAAATAAAATCTGAACTGTGAATGAATCATTAGAGTTCATGGCTCTAGCTTTAAATTCTTGCAGTAAAGCATATGATTTATGATGCTTTTAAAGTGTTTTTTTTTTTTTACATTTTGAGCCTCAATTCACTTTTATTATCTAAATAGAGCAGCAAGAGTATCCTTAAAAATTCATATTTTGTCTCTTACAGAAGAAAGAAAGTCATACAGGTTTGGAATAACATGAGGGTGAGTAAATGATGATAGAATTATTTCTCTCTTTTTTTGTGAACAGTTCCTTTAAAAACTATTTCTTGAGTCTTTTGGGAATTTCAAAAAAGCATCAAAAAAGAACAAAAGACTTCATCTACGACTTAATCTAAATGACTCATAAAAGACAAAAAGATTCAATGGTGTAATGGTGTAGCTGCACGATTAATCGTTAAAGGATCGCGATCTCGATTCAGACAACCACACGATCTCATTTCTAAATGACAATGATTCTCCCGTGTCTATTAAACCTTTGAAAAAGTCTTACCGGATCATTCAAATCTGCGTTCGCACTGCCGCTGACACACAGAGTAATGATGCTGAAAATTCAGCTTTGATGACAGGAATAAATTACATTTTAAAATATATTCAAATAGAAAGCAGTTATTTTAAATAGTAAAAATATTTCACAGTATTACTGCTTTTGCTGTATTTTGTATCAAAAAAATTTGCAGGCTTGGTGAGCAGAAGAGAATTCTTTAAAAAACATAAAAAATCTTACTGTTCAAAATCTTTTGACTGGTAGTGTATATTAAAATGGTTAATACTTCATTCAAATTAATTAAACACTTTTAAATAGACTGCAGCAATCATATTGTGCCACACATAATTTTGTTTAGTTCAGAATCGTGGGAGATTCGTGATCTCTATTTGAGACAAAAAAAAAAAATCGTGATTCTCAATTTATCCAGAAACGTGCAGCTCTAGACCTGTGTTTTTTGTTTGTTTTTTGTACTTCAGTGCAATAAATTTTGGTTGAAAAAATGAGAATCGTGTAAGAGAATCGTGATCTCAATTCCCATGGAGAAAAATCGTGATTCACATTTTAGCAAGAATCGTGCAGCCCTAGGTGTAACCCACAGAAAGGGCTCTGAATGAATCAGATATTGAATCTGAATGAACCGTTTCAGTAAATGGAAACATTTTGAATCACTGGAATGGATCAAAGTCACCCCCAATAATAAACATACAATAAAATATAAATGTAACATACAGTATTTCAGTCCTAATCGAACTTTTCTGAAAGAGTGCATTGATGAAATGAACAGCGGTTGCCGAGTTGTTCATGTTTATGGCCTTAGAAAACCACGCTGACCTCCCTCTCATTTAAGTTCACAAAATGGATACTGACTGACTATGGCGAGCATGGCTTTGAATGGTGGCCTGTGCGGCTCAGTGCCAGTCAAAGTTTTGTGTAGACTGTAGAGGAAACGCAACAGCATGTTGATTTAGAGGTGTAGCGGACAGAGAGCGAGAGAGAGAGAGAAAGAGAACACTAGTGAGATAATTGTCTCCCATATGCGCTTACAAACTGGCACGCCAGCAGTGACTTGGCCTCCCTCAACCCATACAATCTCACATCCTGTTATATGTGCAAATATGGAAATATATAAAGTGCTGATTGTAGCCAATATCACACAGAATGTTCTGACTAGAGGAAAGGTCAGAGGCAGAGACTGCGCTGACTGACTGTCAATCTATAGATGAGTCAGTGTTAAGTACACGGACAAGTTAATTATGTTGGGGGTCCAATTAAAAAGAACCATATAGGAGTCTGTGTAGGTGAGATGCACACACAATAACCATTAATCCAGGGATGAAAAAGAATTAGCATTATATTGAACTCAAAGTATTACTATGTTAAAGAGAATATCATGCTGTTGCTGTTGGAAGCTATACTATGTAGCACAGTTTTGCACTTTTTCTTTCTATTGAATCAGGTAAAAATATGATGATTTCATTAATTTGATTAATAGAAAAAAAATATAAGAATAAGATATATAATGCAAATAATGTCAAATGTGTGTAAACACACTTGGCAATAAAGCCCTTTCTGATTCTGAATTGTCCAAAAAAAAAACATAAAATATAATAAGCAATATAGGTAATAATATAATATAAGGAATCGCATTGATTACTTCAAATACATTGATTACATTGATGCTAATACTAATATTCCTGAACAATTTTTTTCTTCTGAATCATTTGTTAATTTGATTTATAGAAAAAAATATATAATATATATTGCCAATAATGTCAAAACAATATCATATAATATTCATTTGAATTATGGAAATAAATAAAAGAAACAGATACATAATGCTAATAATGTCAAATGTAATAATATAATAAATAAATTTCATGAATCTAATTGATTTTTTTTTCAGTCCACATCATACTTTCTGAACAAAA
>NW_015655715.1:1018102-1048294 GCF_001515625.1 Sinocyclocheilus rhinocerous | reverse complement strand
CATAATTCTTTCTTAAAAAAAGTTTTTTTTTTTTTTTTTTTTTTCCAAAGCAGGTAAAAAAAAAAATTTCTTCAACTTAATGTATAGAAAAAAAGAAAGAAAACCATATATAATGTCAATATAATACATTTAATGAATTTCATTTGATTATATATATATATATATATATATATATATATATGTGTGTGTGTGTGTGTGTGTTTTCATTTCACATCATGCTGTCTGAACAAAAGTTCTCTTTTTTTCCTGAATCAGGTTAAAAAAATATTTTATCAACTTAGCATAGAAAAAAAAAAGATATATAGAAAATATTAATGCCAATTTCAAAATATTAGTACCAGTATGCTGTGCAACTCTAGTAACATTTTAAATATATTTTGGGCCACAAAATAAAGTCTGATGGGTCTAATATACCTGTTGAGATTTTAGGACACAAAGCAAACACTCTGTTTCAGATATATCATATTTACTATTCTATAATAAAACCACTAAACAAACAGGAAGTTGCTAAAAAAGGCTATTAATCCCAGAAACAAACAGCACAGATGCATCTCAATCGTTCAAGAAAGCCAGGAGAGATGTCCTTCACTTCACCAGCTGACCAACAGCATGGCGCTTTCACAGCAAAACTATTCCAATTTACAAGCCCGCTGTAACATCCAGTGCTCCCATTGGCCATGTTTCCTTTAGTTGGCTACTTTAGTTCATGGTTCACAACTGAACTTCCTATGGAGGAACATGGCAACAAGCAAACACAGCGGATGAATACTGAACCACACTCACAGCAAGACGGCGGTTTTAAATTCTTCTGTTAAACACCTGCTGCTGTTGAAGGCGACAAATTTATGGCAGGGCGTCCAAACCATTACATTTCCATGACAACCTCTGCATGGTAACAAAACACAGCCAGGTGGGAATGCCTTACTGCTGCGGATACACATTATTAGCCATTTTGCATTTTGGAAAATGCTCAGTCTACTGTAGTCAACTTAATTGAAAATTTTGTACCACAGGGACATAAAAAAAACTGTTGTGAAAACATTTGACATCTGAATTAAAAAAAAAAAAAAGTACAGAGAACAAAAATAGTGCAATATGCCTCCACAAAAACAGGCAATGAATAACGGACCAGAATAAAATGCTCTATTGTGTAACATCTCAAATCCCAGTTGGAGTTCTTCTACAAGTCGTGTCTCTCCATATAAACCTTTCTCGGAGGTCATACGTTCAAAACGCAGCTAAAATATTCTAATTGAGTAATTACGTCCAGCTGTGGCCAAACTATCTGGTCCGTTCATTTACTGCTACTAAACAAAAGACATAAAACATGCAACGCGGCGTGCTGAATTCCCTGCCATCACAACTAAACTTCCAACCATCTAATAAAGCTATTTGAGACATTTAAGCAATGCTTCGCCCATTAACATGAATAGATCCTAATGGCTAGACAAATTGCGTTCACATGTGACAACTTTGATGGATGATCTTGACAATGATATTTTGAGTGCAATATTTCCACAGTATTACCCATAATTAAGTGGAAGTGGCCCAATCGGCGGTGCTCGTCGAGGATGTGTAAGTGAGAAGCTCGACACGTGACTCCCGCAGCTCTAACAAGGTCAACAAGCATGCTGGCATAAAATAAGACAATTAATTTCGCAACACAGTGCTTGAATTCTACTGTTGCACCTCTCACGCGTTTGTTTGAGGGGAGCAACTGTTTAAATATGATACTAATTCAGATGTCAGCTCATAAACACTCATGAACTGGATTGATCATTATTTGACAAAAAAAGTAATTGTTTCGGAACAGATGTTGATTCAAAGGAATATCACAGGCCTGCAGGGGTACAAGGGGCAAGTGTGGAGGGGTGAGCTGGTGGAGCTTCGAGGGTAAACAATACATAGCAGTGGTTTATCCTGTCACGGTCGGTGGTAGTGTGATGAGCGCGGAACGAGGAGACCAGAGTACAAAACAAAAGAGTTTAATTATCTTTCTCAGGGAATCACACGTAGCACGAGGAGAAGACATCAACATACAATTCCAGACAAGGGAGAACTGAACGGGCTAGAACTAAATAGCGTAGATAACGAGGGGCAGACAGGTGATGGGGATAACTAATAACAAGGAACAGGTGATACTAATAATGTGAAAAGGAACTTGAAGGACCAAATAAGGAAAACAGGAACTCAACAGGAACATACACGTGACATATCCAGTGTCAATTAAACAAAGAAAAGGGGGATTTAGATAGCTAGACAGACAGACAGACAGACAGACAGACAGATAGATAGATAGATAAACACGTGTATAAAAATCTAACATATAACATGAAAAATTATTTAAAAATTAATAAAAAATTTAAATTATTTCAATTAAAATGATTTAAATTGGTAGACCAGAAACAGCACAAGGTGACTTCAACTTATACAACTTATATAAATAAACACTATATATATATATTGTATATAAGTGGAAGTCACAAAGATCATTAAAAAAGTAATAATAAAAAAGGTAAATTTGAATCATTAACATTATCTGACTTTGATGTAACAAAAGATTAATATGTAATTTTAAAAAAGCCAAATAGTTTGCATAATTAATATGAATGTAATACATTCATATGTAACATATTACATATTTTAAACCGACCAAGAAAAGTGGCTGCAGCAGCTTCGCTGCACGTTAAAAATAAAAATGGAGTATCCATCAACTACAGACTGGATGCTAAGTCTTTAGTTGTGTTTGCATTTCCAGTTTAGAATATTACTTGACTATCAAGTTTTGTTGTGACGTGACGCATGGCACAGAAGGAGATGTTTTCAGTGACCCTCTGACTAAATATTTGTTCATATCCTGATACATTACATGCACCCTTTCTGCCCACATAAGTGTGTTTTGCAAAAAAAAAAAAAGCACGATTTCTTTGACACAATAGTTCAACGCACACATATTTGACACCAAGCGGAAGAAAGGAGCCAGTGGCAGTCATTATAAATCATCTTGGCAGACAAAAGCAACAGATTAATAGATAATCTTGGTGGGCTTCTCTGAGTTTTCTAGTGTTTCCTGCTCTGAAAGGTTAATTGGGACTGGGAGAGAGGAGTGAGTCACCCACAAGGCAAGATTTCAAGCGGCTGTGACATTCTTGCCTGTTATGAGGAAGCCAACAGTGTGTGGATAAGACGTCAGCGCAGTGTGGAGGGAGATGGAGAGAGACAGAGAGAAAGAGAGCAAATAGAAGAGAAATACACACACAATAAATGATTATTTTGCCAGACAACATTCCTCCTGAGATAGGGAATGAGAAAAAGACAAAGAGGACAAGGGAGGGATTGTGGGGGTGAGAGGGACAGACGGCAGGCTTGAAAGCAGAAGATGTAATAATGTGGAGAACGGGAGGAAAAAGCAGACTGTCAGGGGTTTCTCTGGGATCTGCCCGCTGCTTTATTTCTCATACAGAGCCGTATGATTAGGTTGCCGGTCCTGGGCTGTCAAAAGACAACCTTTCCGGAGAAGGACGGCTGGCTGGAAGGAGACAGCTCATAGGTGAGGAGGACAGGCTTTAGGCTTTGAGCGTGACCTGTGAGGCCGCCGTGTGCTTCATCGCATAGCACAGGATTAGTCAACTATGACAGAACAACTTAGTTTAGCCAAGCTGACCTTTAAACTGCACTTTTTATGCATATGCATGCTTGAAAGGAGCTGAAGTCTTGCTTTCTTGCTACTGTTATGCAAATGAACTGTAGAAAAGTTGTAGAATGAGTTGTAGAATAGCATTTAGCACAAAGGACTAATCTTTTTTTTTTTAGGGATGCTCAATATAATATCTGTACCTTATGTGTCGGCATTAGAAATTTTTCTCTCCATTGGAATTGTGTTTTTGTTGTGTACAGTATGTACCAGTGTGAAATACTGATATTCGTTTTGAGAGCTGATAAGTATAACATTTCATAGAGTAATCACACTGCAGATTCAATATAAAATTTTTAATATTACAGATTTTTTTTTTCATCAGTATCAGTCGATAATGAACATATATCAGCCAGTATTAGAGATTTAAATCATATCTAAATATTTATAAATTATAATTTATATATAAATCATTTTCAGTGCATGTATTTCCTTTATTTTTGCATTTAGATAGCCTTTGACGTAATTTAACTTTCATTTAAAACTAAATTTTAAAAACAAATAATGTCAAAGACTGTTAAATGTAATCGCAGCAAATCTAAAAAGTGAATATTCATTTATTATACTTTATATTAAAATGTTTTGATGCCCAGTTCCCTTCTAGCATATAAAATTTCATTGTATTTTATTTAGTTTTATTTTTTAATTTATTAGATAGCATATAATTTTAATATTGCTACAGATTATTGTATTTTATTTAGTTTTATGTTTTAATTTATTAGATAGCATATAATTTTAATATTGCTACAGATGATTTTTATTGGATTATTATTATTAAATAATATAAAGATGTAACTATGAGTAATTAGAAAATAATTATTGGCTTATATAAAAAAATGTATTACTATATAGACAATAACATTGCAATTAAAATCAGTACATCCCTATCTGATTGGTCAGATATGATTTAAAAGTTAATAAAAAGTCTTCTATTGTCTATTGGCCTGTTGCCTGGAAAAACAAAATTGCTAATAAATTTCACAAACAATTACAAAGAAATGGCAAGTAAAAAAAATGTGAAATTTTGAAGTTCTTGAAATTCTATCCGGTCGCCCTCAGCTCCTCACACATACACATACAAACATGTTCAAACAGAGGCAGCTTTCATTCCAGAAGGTCAAGAGCAGCTCCTCAGTTCTACTTGCATGCAGAGAGTCATAAATTAAGAGCAGGCAGAGAGCGCCACAATCAGCCAATTAACTCAGAATCCAGAAAGGCCAAATGCAATTTCATCTCCACACAACTGATCTGGCACTGGCCGCAGATTCATTAAAGCTGACTGACTGGCTTTCCCGAGCGAACTGCCTCGACTCACACACAGTGCGACACTGCTCACCACACCCTGCACAGATACCAAAATACAGGGAAACTATATGAAACTGTACGAAATGGACAGTTTAAAATGTGTCAGTCAGTCAGAATCAAAGCATACACATATGAATTAAAGATTGAGTCAGCTCACATCATTAAAAAAAATCATTATATATCACCACGGTGTGATACCTGAGAATAAACTGCTTGAGATAACAGGAAATACTCTCATTAAAGACAAAGTGAAAGGCAAGTTCAAACAAAGGACATTGCATAGCCCAACTTCTGAATATTGGCATAAAATCTGGTCCTCTAAAGTCTGCCCATTTAGACAGGAAAAGACTGAGCGACTAAAGTGACTGATTGTGCTGCTTTGGGACTAAATGTGACACTGATAATGCCACAATAATAGACCACTGTGAAAAAAACTTGAATATTGACTAATGAAGTAGCCCTGATGAAAAATAAAGCAAAAATAAACAAACTTCTCCAAAATGAATATGGAAATGGTAATTGTTCAGTCATTTTCTTACCTCTAATAATAAATGTCTTAGAAAAAAAAAATTATGCTTATTCGTGAATATTAATTAGGCCATGTTTATATTGTGAGGAAACCTTGGCTATAGTAACACCAATAAATGTCCTATATACAGATACATTTGGAATAATTAATTGCTCACCAAGTTTGCATTGATTTGATCAAAGATACAGTCAATTACTCTTCCAAAGGATCACTTAGATTCTTTTACAAAATCTGGAGCTCTGTACTGGGTATATTGTGAATGTAACTTTTTTCATATTTAGATTTTTATTTACGTATTTTTATTTATTTTGTGTGTGTGTGGCCTTTGCGGAGGGTTGTGGGTGGAGGTTTTTTGGTTGTTGATTTGTTTAGTTTCTTGTTTTCCCTGTTATCAGACATCCTGTCTCATTTTGGAACTGAGGTAATACATTTTATTCCTCTGCAAAAAAAAAAGAAAAAAGCTAAAGTCAATTGTGAAATAATACATATATGCAAATTCATAGAATTAGCATTTTGAAATCCAAACTGGTTTACAAAGTTTGGCTAGTTAACATGGCCCAGTATTAGGACTGTACTTTAAAAGCAGGTCCACCCAGTTCTGGAGCCCCTGCACTGATGCACATAGTATTGTAGGTTTGAAGATCTATTTGAGACCCTGAATCATTCTCATTCCCATTCACTGACACAGCCGGAGAAGATACATGCACAACGGCACGTCATGGAGGGCTCTCAAAGGATTCCTCTTGACTCAGAACTGAAGAACGGCCGGTAAGTGAGCAGCTGGAGTGCCCTGGATCATCACGGAACCGTATACAAGATACTGATGTCAATATGCAGAGAGACCCTTACAAGAAACTACTACTGTATGTAGAGTAGTGCTGCTTATTTCTAAAGAAATCTTTGAGTGTGTGCTTTACCGTAAAGAGTTCTGAGGTTTTTGAATTGCTGAGATGAAAAGGAAGTTATGTACAAGAATACACTTCACAAATGAATACAAGGCTCAATGAATGGATATTTTTTTAATTGCTGCTGATTCCAAGTTCTGATCAATTAGTTTGGTTTCAGTTAAATATTAGAGTATAGGGAAGACATAATAATAATAATAATAATAGTTATTAGTATATTATTATTTAAAAGATTATAGCATTTGGTTACATTTTATATATTTTATATAAACAAATGCTGTGATGAATTTGAAAATCAATATTTGAATCCAGTCTTAGGACAAACAAATTTCTAAAATGAAAATTGAAAGCTAACAAAAAAGGTAAAGCTAGTCAGATGGCGTGACCAAAAAGATGAATGAAAAAATGAAAAGCCAAAATGAAAGTAACAAATTTGAATTAAAATAAAACATGTGAACAAAACAAATAACACCACCAAATTCCCCACAGTTATAAAGAAATCATCCGAAATACACAAACAGGCACAACACTGCACAAATTTAATTGAGCGGCCTCTCTTGCTCTGAACAACAACTCGTACAAATGAACTGAAGCAAATAAGGAGGCTGGTCTGGGCTTAGAAAAAGACAAGTTTTCCAGACCTGATCCTCATTTTATCGCTCATGTTTTATCATCTCTGTATATTATGTTCAGGGCCTATCCAATCAGCAGGCTTTTAATTACCCTACAGCCGGCATGTGTTTTGGTCTTATTTACTCTCAACACTCTCTGAAGCAAGGCATAAATAATTCTCTAAGAACATTTTCATGTGAAATGCCCACACGATTTTTTTTTTTTTACTTACCTCTAGGTTTTTCTTTTAAATGCTCTCATTCGCTATGCAAGATACTATGAGGATACTAATTGTAGGAGCGGCACCTCTTTTAAGAGGCCAAGGTCTTTATTTTCCCTAAAAGGAAAAAGAAACAAACAACGCTTTCATACTGATTTACAGTCTATTTCTTAATTCATTTTCTCTCTATTCAGCTTTTGCATCCTTGTACTTTCCCATCAGGCTTTGCTGCTGTCTACACTTCCAGGCTCATTACAGTTGATAATGAATGACAGATCACTGTGATTTTTATGCAGAGAGCAACACCGGTTCCCCCATGAACAGATTCTAGTGAGAAAATGTATACACAAAAAGCCTTTGGAATATAATATTAAAATACAAAAATGACAACACAAGTAAATATCGCAATCATACATCAAGCTGTGTTATTGTCATCAGTTGTCTTTATGCAAAACTGCCCAACATATTTATCCAATACAGTACTGGATATTAATTCAAGGGTGTTCTTGTTTGAAACTGAGCCATTGCGCCATATGAGACCGTGTTTAATGCTGTGAAGTGATGGCACATGCTGCGACGGTTCGCCTGGAGGAACTCAAGCATGAAGGAAGAGGATTTGAGCCACATAAAGCCCTCCTAACCAACTATAATATCCACCATAAACAGAACAGCTAGCCGAAAGTCACGTCTTCAAGAAGCACTTTCACACGATAAAACACCATGTTATGGGTGGAGGGAGTGCCGTGTTGAACTTAATTTCTTTGAAGAATAAAAATGAGTTTTTAGCTTCTCTGGGGCTTGTAGAAGTTCGAATGGCAGCCGTTTGATCAAAACACAATTGCTTTGGAAGAAATGTGTGATTACGAAAAGATGAAAAAGAAATGCCGTCAAAGGAGACCGATGCTCAGTGACTTTATGAAGGAACATTTGGTGCAGATCCATATCAGAGACTCACCCTTAAGCCGAAATGTTTCATTCATGTTATTATCATGAAAACATACCGCCTTAAAGAAGTATTAAATATTACAGCCTGCAAGAGAACATTCAGCATGCATCATTTCACCGCTGCAAAGGTTCGATCAAAAGCGGTTCCACTCAAAAACGCAACACTGCTGAACTGTTTCGCGTTTTTTTCTAGAGCTCGGGCCCTAGAGAAAGGTGAGCAAGTGGCACATGACCCGTTCAAAAAAAACATCCTTCCCTCCTCTCGCTCTCGTCTTCGAGGAGCCGGAGATGGCTCAGAGCGCGAGGGAGGACACTTAATATTTCAACACAAGCCTCGCTGTGAAGGCCTGACAGGTAGAGGGCCAGGTGTTGGCAGCATTGCCACAGAAGCTGTATGCAAACATCTCTGGAGCTTAGCCAGATATATGCATGCAAAGTGAGCAGACAGTCTGAGCGTGGGAGCTGGAAAGAGGGCTAAAAGAACGAAAAGAAGATATAAAATTCCTTCCAAGATGGCCCGCGTGTGCTCATTTTTTTCAATAATGATGTGGGATGGAGAATGGGAGGTGATATAAGCTTTTATGGCTGCTATTAATCTTGTATTAGGAAGGCACATCGCTGGGAACAAGTGGTGTGCATTTCATTTGTGGCATAAATGTCACCTATTCCAGCTTCTGGTATCTGGGGAAAATGAGACTTTCTGTAGTAGGAGTAAAGCACGCTCATATTGCAAAATATGGGTCTGCTGTAACACTACTGGTAAGATCTGGAAAACAGAAGTACTGGCAAATTCAGAGAATAAACCTGGGGCTCGAGCCCCCTTGGCGCAGAATATTATTTACATGTCTTAATTACATTTTAATTTTTTTATTTATAATGTAAATGATGAAATGTAATAATTAAATACATATTCAATTATTTTATTCGTGACTATTTATGTATCATTTCAATGGAAATGTAAATTCACTGCTGGCAGTTACACATTTTTTTTTTAAATAATTAAAAATAATTAAAAAGTTAACAAGATCAACTCAAATGTACAGCTTTTCAACACTAAATATGTTCAAAATCTGAAAATTCAAGACAGTCATACAGGTTTGGAATTACATGAAGGTGAGTAAATGAAAGAAAAAAAAAACATCTTATGGTTTTATGCATCCACTTTTATTTATTGCCCCTTTCAAATTCAGATATAGTTCCTGAATATTATTTACATAATTAAAATGTTTAAAAAGTAATAATTAAATATTTAATTATTCAATAAATATTTAACATATATTTTCACAGAAACACAATAAAGAAAGTCACACAGTTTAAGAACGACATGAAGGCTGAACTATTCATTTAAGAACAAGTGATTCAAGTAAATTAGAAACAGAATTATTTACAAACTATCTAGCAGCTACTAACCCTCTATTGCAAACTAAATTTAACCAAGACCTTATAAATGGCTGGTGCAACCCTACCCAGAACTTTCAAGCCTGGCTGAGAAGTACATTTTCAGGTTTCTGAACACGGTGCACAGGTGTACAAGACCAGGTTTCAAACCAGCAGCTCTCCAATTACTGCTAAAGACAGAAAACAACCGTGCACCATTTAGCCGTTGTTAAAAAGAAAATGCAAAGTGAAATCAATTGCAGCCAGCAATATAACAGGCCACAAAGATAAAAAAAAAAAACACCAACACAAGTACTATTGTCACATTGGGGTTTGGATGAAGCAAACGGTGCAAGGGTAATCCAGAAATGGGTCTTTAATTATCAATCCAAGAGTTAAACACAGAAGAACATAGGAGTAAAACACCACAACGTAACTTCAAAGTAAAACATGGGAACTGAGGAAAACACAGGGCATATAAACACAAGGAACGTAATCAGGGAGAACTGAAACAGGTGGAGAACTAAATCAAAACAGGTGAACAGAATAGACTAATCAGGGAACAATGGAAAACTGGGTCAAGGCTGGATTAACAGAAATGCAGGGAATTCAAAACCAAAACAGAACATAAACGTGACAACTCTAAGAAATAGATTTCAATTAAGAAAGTGAGTTTCATGTGAGATCAAACAAGGGTTATGTTCACAGAGTTGCCGTGGCGACCACTGAATCAGACGCTGGATGAAACCATGTACCTTTGCCTTCCAGCATTAACATCCTTGGTTGACCAGACCTCTATATAACTCGACAGAACCCAACACAATGTTCAGAGGAGCAGAAGCTCAAAATCACCATATGCATGACTGCCATTTTATATATGCATATGCAAATGCTCAGCAGCTGAGAGTAAATCGTATCTCAACAGGGAAAGAAAGCAGAGATTAGGCGATAAATGCATATGGGAAGTTTGTAATTTGCTCACGTAACTGAGGTGAAACCGAGGTACGTGATTAAATTCTGAGATACAGAGAGTGTGGTTACGTAACACCAGCGGCTGCTCGTCACAGATGCACCCAGACGCCCGTAACATTTTCATTTCCAGAGTTTACCACATTGAAGTACTTCCAGGTCACGCCTTCCTTCCCCTGAGCCCGAACTTGTCGGCACCTCTGCCTTTACTTTACTACATCGAGTCACAAAGGTGAAGGATCATCTTGCCTGAGGAGGTTCTACAACGTTCAGCAGAAACCAGTGTGACAATCAAAATGTGTATGCTGATTATGGAAGGAAATTAATGCATGAGTGAAAAGCTCCAACCAGGGAATGCAGCAAACAATTTTTTTGTGTTCCTATATATCTTTGCATGAAAAAGGTGAGAATGTGCAGGCATCTGTCAGTGAGTGAGGTATTTCTTCTCAAGCCTGCGTGCTCTTTCTTTATTCCACGAGGAATAAGACCCACAGAGGTTTCTTTATGCCAGCCAGATGGTGTCGCATTCAGAGCATTCTTTCTTCGCTGTCCTCATTTCAACCTCTATGCAACAAAAGTCTGAGCACAACTTGGCATATGAACAAGAATTATAACCTTAAAGCTTGGGAACATCTCGTCAGTGCTTCTGAACAGAACATTATTTAGCCTTGTAGGACACTTTCCTGGATCAAATCAACTTTGTTGGTTCTGGAACAACATTTAGCAAGAACAAACATAGTACAAGCCTTATCACTACGCCGAACCATATGATTTTAAGGTTACAATTAAAGTTTTGCGCAGACTTCTATTACATAGAACCTGACAATGAGTCAGTGACATGATGCTCTTTTTTTCCGGTCTAAAATTTATTAAAAATACACCACCATTTAAAAGTTTGGTTAAGATATTTTAATGTTTTTGAAAGACGTCTCCTATGCTGTCTAAGGCTGCAAAAAGACAGTAAAAACAGTAACAGTGAAATATTATTATTATTGTATAAAGTAAACGTTTTCTATTTGAATATATTTTAAAATGTAATTTATTCCTGTGATGTCAAAGCTGAATTTTCAGCATCCTTACTCCAGTCTTCAGTGTCACATGATCCTTCAGAAATCATTCTAATATGCTGATTTGGTTCTCAGGAAACATTTCTTCTTAACATTAATGTTAAAATCTGTTGTGCAGCTTAATATTTTTTGTAGAAACCTTGATACTTTTTTTGCCATGATTCTTTGATGAATAGAAAGTTCAAAAGAACAGCATTTATTTGAAATAGAAATTGTTTATAGCAATGCAAATGTCTTTACTGTGACTTTTGACCAATTTAATGCATCCTTGCTGAATAGAGTATTAATTATGTATTACTTATTTCTTACTAAAAACATTTTGACTACAAACTCAGAAGATTTTATTATTTATAATAAAAACAAACTATTATTTATTTAGAAAATATTACAAATATATAGAAATTATACAAATCTGAAAAGCTTGACAAATCAAAATCAAGCAGTGCAATCAATGTGCAGAAAATTTATTATTACATTTATTATGACACAATATTTATGTATTAATAGTGCTAATATTCATTAAAAAAGACTTTTACCTTATAATATACTTAAAAACATCTATGAAAATAATGATTACGAATGATTGCATGTATTCAAGGTGCAAGGAAAATATTTTATACTTAATAGTAATTATACCACATGACATTTTCAGTCACTGAGTTGAAACTTTTGTATAAAGGTTTACCAGAGTTTAAGCAGGTTCACATGATGACACAAACACAGCTTGAGAACCTAACACAGTTAAACTTGTCTCAATCCGTGTTCACATGGAGGATCTCCAGCAAAGTTTCATCCACTGCATCATGCAGGCTGAGCAGCAACCGGTTTCTTTGATGAAGAACATTCACAGTTTAACACTCGTTCTATTTCTCTGTCTATTTCATCTCAGAGAGCTCTGACAGACGTGTTGGTCACTGTTTTTCTAGAGCGGTACTGGTCAGGAGAGAGAAATGCAAAATGAGGCAGAGAAAGAGACAGGTATAGAAGGCTTGGCCCGAGTAGCAGTCTTCCTCATCCCTTCCCCTTCCTCCCCCACGTCCTGCCCTGTCGACTCTAATAGACTATTGATTTTCCATCTACCGTAGGATCAGTCTCCACTTTTTCCATTCACTCATGATATTAGCTGTCCATTAGGTGCAGAGCTCTCAGCCCTAACAGCTTGTCAGCACAGAGGCAACACTCCACCTCCAGCACAATACAATCAGCTGATTAGTCTCGAGACTCAAGCAGCACAGAGCAGCCCTCCAATGCACTACAAGAGGCGTCTTAAAGCTGATAACATAAAGGTGAGTAGCTGGGGGTCACAGGTGAACTCTAACACCCCAATGCACAACAGACAGAGTGGGAAGATACTGAGTGGATTAAAGCAGGCCAGACACACTCAGGACAGTCTCAGTTCGGAGCTTATTACCAGATGCTTTGTTTTAAAAGTTGGAGAACTGCCACACGAGCCTCCTTGGAAGCTCTGCTGAGATTTCTGAACGTTTAATCACGCAAGATGGCATGATGGTGCCCGGAAGGAATTGTATCAAGCTGATTTCTGTTACCTCATATGTTGGGGATTGGCTATGATTGAAAAAAAAAATAAAAACAAACAAAAGACCCAACAGGATTCACAGGATATAAAACTGAAGTCTGTATTTGGTCTAGTTGATACTACATGTGTCTAAAATGTTGAGCCTTGGTGCTAATGCGGGCAGCACAACTTTAAGTATGGCTTGCAACATTTATTTTTCTACAATAATTTTGCTGATTTATTTGCATTATACTGTGAACAAACACTACTGTTCAAAAGTTTGGTCGGTAAGATTTTATTTATTTATTTATTTAAGAAATCAATAAGTTTATTCAGTAAAGATGTGTTTGATCTCATAAATGATTTCCAATCATCAAAGAATCTTGACCAAAAAAAGAGCATAAGACCATAAGAGCATAAGAAGAAATCTTACTGACCCCATACTTTTTATCTGTAGTGTATTTCAAATTCAGAAAGAATAATGTTCAGAAATCAATTACAAATATAATGTTTAAGTTCTCTGCATGAAAACTATAATGTTAATAGTGGAGCTGAAATTATAAGCTTGAGTAACTTTCTTTGCATCATGAGGGGTGCTAATTATCATCCTGTGAAGATAATGAGAGTTCGATCTGGAGTATTTGTGAGGAAAAAAACATTATTTAAGAACAAGCCTTCACAACATGTTACTGCTGAGTTCCTCTCTCTCTGTTCCTCCAGAAAGAATATGACAGCACAGCAGACGTTCTTGTCCTGACCTCTGGTTTCACACATCTGTAGGGTCAGTGTGCGAATGCCCGTGTGTGTCTCTTCCCAGAGGAGGTCACTGGATGAGCAAGTGGACGCTGTTAATTATACAAAGACCTTTAATTAAGCAGAGGACAGTTTCACCTGCAGTAACACTCTAAAACATCGAGGGACAATCTTCAATTCAGCTTCAGTATATATGTATATATATATACAGTATATATTGTGTGCACTGAATTTATTTAATACACGAGTTTCACAATTTGAGTTGAATTACTGAAATAAAGTAACTTTTCCACGACATTCTAATTTATTGAGATGCACCTGTATAGTGAGGATGCTATTTTCAAAGTCATCCCCAATCAAGAACACCCAAAGTAGGCTGTCATATCCATGGTTTGGTCTCAATATGACTCTGATCACATAACCTCTGTCATCCCTTTCTTGTGAACCCCTGCGGCACAGGGCTCAGGAGATGGATTCAGACATAAGCTTTCACCGTGGGATCCTGGACAAGAATCCAGCCAGTTTTAGAAACTTCATGTAGGTTTACCTACAGACTGTCAAAGAAGTGTGCTTGTCATAGAAGCTTCTTTTGCTTTCATGGGCATGAGTCACTGCAAATATGGAAATAAAGAGTTATGGTAAACAAGTAATTAAAATTTTGAGACATACTCCTGAAAATGCTACTTTAACTGCTGGGAAAGAAATATTAACTTATTTTGTGAAAGATTTATTTGAAAAGTCTGGCGGACTGAGCGTGTACATGAATTTGCAATGGCAGAGTCAAATCCACTTCCATTTCTTTCCCTTGTCCGATAATATCTCTGACCTTGTGTCCAACTGCACCTCTACAGAAATGCAATGATGCTGCCGATCGATTTTTCAGGATGGCCTCCCCCGAGTTCTCAGCTCCTCTGTGAATGAGCATAAAGAATGTCCTCAGCTTAACCTTAATCTTTCCAGTGGAAAACAAAAGACTCCTGCAATCCCAAAGACACAAGGTCTAACAAACACAAATGATGCAGACTGGTAAAAAATTGGAAAACAATTCTAAAATTTGATTGTCTGTCTCCCAAGTCAGCGGTGGGGCCTTAAAAATGATTTAATAATAATAATAATAATAATAATAATGTTAATAATTATTTTTTTTAAATTTTATTTTTAAACTAAATACATATAATACATCATATGACAGCATTGTCAGGGTTGGGTGAAGGGATTAGGTGAAGACTCAATAAGTAGAAGTAATGGGCTTTTTATTAATAATAAAATAAATCAAAAACTACCTGTAGAAGAAAACAACCCGGAAACTAGACTGGCAAGGCTTGGCAAGGCGGGACAAAGCTTTGCAGTGCAGGACACAAGATGTACAGATGACAACAAACTGGCACAGGACTGCAAACAAGGACTGTACACGAATGCGCAAAGCCGACCTCATACGTCATCCGCCCGGAGCTGCTTCTGTGTACAACTGTTGGCGCAAGCTACATTAAAGTGATTATTAGCAGATGAAATATAACACAGATAACATTAAATAAATATTTTTTACCAGGTTAAATGTTGATTATTAGTAACTCAAACCCCTTTTTATAAACCTCTCTACCTAACCGTCGATCACGCGCATACGCCACGTAGTAATTTTTCCAATGCGTTTTATCCGTGTTTGTAGTTCTGGACCGAATCCTTCGCCAATGGATTGTGGGCAATTTTAGCCATTAGAGTGTGCACGGATCCACACTTCAAAAATCGACCTGAAATAGTAGACCATCCGGGGACTTTTGACATACTCTTTTCAACATACTATGCTTTGGGACACATACTATTTAGGATGGATAGTATGAACATTGAGACGCAGGGATACATTCGTTTTTGCTGTGTATTGTGGGATTGAATGAGTGCACTTGAGAACGTCCACTATGGTTTCGGACACCACTACAAATGGCTGTCGCCTCAAATAATTCCCTACTTAAGGGTAGAGGGGGCAATTTCGGATACAGCCAAGGAGAATAAATAAAGAGAAAACAAGGAGGGTAACGAGGGAGACACAGGTGGAATGACTGAACCAGTAATTAGATAAGAAGGGCGGGGTCAAGACAATAGACATGAGAGCACATGACACACAGAAACAAACAAAACCAAAGCATGTGCTCACACAAAACAAAAAACACAAGCACAAGCACGTGGCCAGCAAAACAATCACAAGCCATGTGCTTGAACAAAACAAGACACGAACACGCAGCTAATGAGAACACTCATAAACCACGTGTTCACACAACACATGACAACATGAAAGCACATGACCAGGGGAAACCTGAGCCACACACTACAAGAACACACGCGGACAGAAGAGTGTACAGCCTAGTGCTGGGCGATATGTCAAAAATATCTTATCGATAATCGCCTTTAAAAATATCACGATATCCGATAATATCGTCTATGTAAGCCCCACCTCCACCACGCCCCGCCCCCGCCGAGACAACATTGCCGACATGCACCATAAACACACACCAAAGAGAGCTCAGTCCAGTGTTCGCGTATATAAGAGGCGGCTTTTGTGCGTGCATTTTGTGTGTGTGTGCAGCACAGAAAACAGCGCGCGAGTGCAGAAGTGAGTTCTATTTCGTCTTCTTGCAGTTGAATCGTTTGAAATCACAATAATCGAGAACACAAAAATCGAGAAGCAGAATCGAAATGTATAATTTTATAACAAGTAATTTGATTCCTGACCTTATGCATCTGATCTGATTTCCGAAATTGGAATAGCTTTTCGATGCCCAACCCTCCTACTAAATTATTTCATTCTTGCATGCAAAAAGACCTGTATGGTGACTATGGGGCGATGTAAAATATATTTATATTTTTTTTATTAAGTTTATCATTTGTCATTTTTTCCCGATAATGTCGATAATCGTCTGTTACCTGACTGTTGAAATCGACATCGCGACACTTACGAGACATTGTCGATATACGATAAATTCGTCATATCGCCCAGCCCTATAGTACAGCCCGAGCAAACTCGAAACCGCACGCTCACACAACCAGACAGAACATGGAGCGTGAGTGTCCGAACCCCGATACAAAACTGAACAAGACATGAGTGCAAGGATTCGAACACCACGCTCCAGCATGAAACAAGGAAACAGGGCACGCACACTCGAAGCAGCTCGCTCCCATGAAAACAAGATATGACAGTAGCGGCAGGGCTCTGTCACAAAACCACGAATAAAATAGACTGAAATGACAGAACCCAGACAAGCGTACTTTGAATTGTCTTGGAGTACCATATCAGAGTACCAACTACTACCACCACTGTAAAAAAAGTCAAATAAAAAATAAAATATTACAATAAAAATTAATTTACAAAATATTACTTTAAACTGTATTTTAAATTAAAAACATATGGTAAAATGAATAATTATTTTCACAGTTTATTTTTAAATTAAATACATATAATACATAACATGATTACCACCTGATACAGCACTGTAAAATAAAACAAAATAAAATAAAATAAAATACTTTTAAATTGAGTTTTTAAATAAAATACATATGGCAATATGAAAGTATACTTTGAAGTACCATATCAGAGTACCGCCTGATTGCACCACTGTAAAATAAAATACAAAATAATATAAAACAAAATACTATAAAAAATATATATATATATATATATATATAATAAATTCAACTAAGCCATTGGGCTTTAGGTCTTCTAATCTTTTTGACTGGTACAGTATATACTAAATCAAAAACACTGCCCAAGTATCAGCTGAACATTATTGTAACATCAATAAAGGAACAATTTATCAATGTTATTATATACAGCTTTTAGACAGCTTGTCAACAATCCACGTTATACCAGGGTTTTCTATAAAAGCGCAGCACTGTTAGATTTCAACAGTACAATTTCAACCTGTTTAGCAACCTACTTATTTTTTCATATCTTAAAAAGAATATGAACAACACATGACCAGTACACTGCCAGACTTGCCAAGAACATTGTGACATGAGTTCCAACTATAGGCACAACTAAAGTGGTCTAATCTAATCCCAGGTTTCAATAAAACCGGAAGTCGTCTGTGTCCCATCTCTGAATCAGCAGACCTGTACAACCCAGGACAAAGCAGCATTAAGCTAAAATGGAACTTATCAATCTTCTCTTCCTGGCAGCCAGTGGAGGGGAAAAAAGTGAAGAGAAAAAAACAGGGCAGTCTGTCTCACTGACAGAACAACTTCATTTATAACACAGCCGATTGGGCGCCGACAGGTAGGCCTCATGTAGCAGTGATGCCGACAGAAAGAGAAGAAAAGAGAAGACAGTAATGCTCTGCCTGCATTCAGTTTCCACATAAGAGAACAGCTGCATCAAGCTCACGATAACAAAAGCCCCCTCGCCATTTCACGAAGCATCTTCCTCATTAATTATCCCTCTATCTTGGGAAAGAAGAGGCATGTGCTCGTCTAGGCGTTCAGAAGTGATCAACTGATAAATGGTTTGCTTAACGGACCCAGTCCATGCAACTCCCAGAGCATAAAACACTTTGTACAGGTCATATTGGTGCCCTCGCTTCACAGACAAAACCTAAACAACTTTTCGTTTTGCATCATTAGTTGGGAAGGAGTTGATGCCGCCTGAAAAGGAACTAAAGGTAGGCAGCCATGCGCCAATTCACTGAAAGTCTTTCCCAGAGCAGGCTGGTGGTCTAGACTGGCTTTATGAGGACCTTCAAAAGCACTTAGGAGTGCAAAGATGCAGCTCCATTCCATGCCAAGCCTAATTAGGTACACATCAGAAGGACGGTGTGAGAAAGTGGGCCCTTTCCTACATATGGACCCCTTACAAAACCAATGAATGCATGGACCCTGGAGACAAGCACTCAAACAAAACACAATCTGGGCAATATACAAATTGTGTCCAAAAACTGCGCCAAGCCACACAGCAAACTGGGCAGGAAGTGGAGTTGTCGTCCCCGGCCAAGTCTATTACTCCCCAGATCACCTAGCTCACAGAAGCTGACCGGGAAGTTGAAGGAATTAGCCATTTAAAGTGAGCAGGGATGACAAACAGTAACTGCCAGGTTAAATGGCACAAAAATGGCAGCATGCATTTTTAATTATAATAAACTATAATAATAATAATAATAATAATAATTATTATTATTATTATTATTATTATCTATTATCTAATAATAATAATAACTATCACTCCAAGAGGACTCAGTTACCCGGACTACCATCTGATAAGACTGTTTTATTACTCAAAAGTATAAAACAGTACAGTTATTTCCCATACCCCGGAAATAAACATTTCTTAGAATTAATAAACAATTAACACTGGGTATTTGCTAGGTGAACAGGTTTGTTGATTGTAATATTAATTCCATTAGCTGATCCAAATATAAAACGTGGTGCAAATGTTAAGAAAAGTCTAAGAGGAATCATCCTAGACAAATATACAAACAATCATCCTATGCCAAAAAAAAGAAAAAAAAAGAAAACTTCACATAGAGTCTCTGTAGCAGTATAAAGTTGCTGAACCAATTGAGACACACCTACTCACTCAACATGCCTCCTAGTAAACTAGACCAAAAGCATTTCTACCTCAAACCCAAGCTTCAGAAACCCCTAGATGAAAACATTCAAGAGTGCAAACACTCACACTCATGCACAACACATATAATTATTATTCAGAAAAAGCAACATGATGAGAGGCCCATGTGCTAGTTAAGTTTTTCTCACAGTCCCTGTGGGTGAGAAGCGGCAGAAACCCTCTGTCCGTTCCACAGATATCCTAAGAGGCACACACACAAACACGCACACACGGGACACAAATGCAATTTATGGCAGGAATCAGAGAGTTTGCAGCTCAGTGCTCAGGCAGGAGAGATGAGGTTATCACCTCTATCTCCACGCCGGTGGGGGCCGCAATAAAATACCTCAGCAACAGGGCCCGGCAATGAGATTTGCAGGACAGTTGTAAGTGTTCGAAAGAGCTTTCTCTCTCCCCAGCTCTCTCTCTCTTTCTTTCTAACACAAGGGCACCATGGTATTTCACCCCACTTCCCACCAACAGCAGAGGCTTTAAGGCACGTATATTTGGAAAGGCTTCACGCTCAAATATAACATTTAGAGCTGCAGGAAGGACAAAGCTTAGCTGCTTGTTCGCTTAGCACAAAAACAGCACACAAACAAGAAGAAGATCTACCAAAGGCAACAAAACATGATTTCAAATATATATAAGGTTCTGAACAAGAGCCATATTTATCCATCAATGTATTTACATGGTACACCAATGTATAAGAAAACCATAATGCTACCATGGTTCAAGGTAAACCATGGCTTTTATCAAGGGCGTAGATTAAGTAATGGGCTTAAATTAGAAGATTACTGTTTAATGTAGTAATAAATGTACTGCTAATAATTATATATTCAATATGTATTCAATTTATTAAAGTAATATTTATTAAAATAGTTCAAAATCATTATTAACTAAATGCATTCTATTTTTCTAAAATATTATGTGCACAAATAAAATCCTAATGTTTGTTATTGTGCACTCTGAAGTACCTTGGAGAACCAGCAAAGTACCATGGTATTACTATCTGATACCACCACTGTACCGTTACGGTTTCAAACATGATGCAAAAGTCAATGAGGAATCCTCATAGTTCAAGCACTTGTCTTGTGCCAACAAAATATTATTTTGGAAATTTTATTTGAATTTTGATATTTCCATCTAACAGCTGGAAGAACACCTGGATAGTGATGTCAGGCGCTCATGTTGGGCAATGGGGCCTGATGATTTCTCCTTCTGATGACTATACTGTCAGATAATCAGCATTAGATGGGTAAAAAATGACCTAAAACGACATTCCCCTCACTTATTGTTAGCATGTAATGCCTTACAGTAATGTGCTAGGGCAGACTGGTGTAGTTTATTGTCAAAACTCTCGAGTCGATGCATTCAAGCCACTGAATAATTATTCAATAACAAACCAAAGTTTTTGTCCTCTCCTCCCTCTCACGCTCTCTTCCTCTGAGCAAGCAGCTTGTAAGTGTGGAGCACTTCATCTTTGGTAAATGGCTATATGATACCTCCTGGCTTAAGTGGAAGACTAAAAGAAAAGTCTTTAAAATCACAATCGAACTTCAACAAGCGCATCCAGGCAATAGAGCCATCCATCAGCAGACAGGTACTGCTCGGTAATATCACCTCAAGTGAGGTGGAGACTTCATCTCAATAAAAGCCCTCCTTTTGTGACTGCGGTGGAAGAGGGATGAATATGGAGATGCATTTGGAAGGAATATGGGGTTTTTTTTATCGCCGTGGTAACCCGACGCAAACTGTGTCACTGACACCCCCCACCCCATCCCGGTATAATGAAAATACATACAAACGCATCGCTCTGCATCTTAGAAATGTCATTGCATAAATAATGCAGAGACTCCCCCTTTCGCATCCTAAGGGTCTATATAACACACATGGCACAAAATGGATGGCGCTCCAGCATAACAAGGTCTGGTCGTCATAAAAAGCTTTCAGACAAATGGCGTACCGTCCTCTCCAATAAATTACGAGATGCAAGGAGGAATGAAACACCGCTTGGCTAAATAAATGCACCGACATACGAGTGGACAGAACGGCACATAATTTATCCTATTGTTTCTACTTCTAATGCTGACTCCACCCCGTTGTCTGTCCTCCAGTTTATAGAAGTGATTTGAGCTATTGTACTAAACTCTTTGTTATGTATAAACATATGCAGATGTCCCGTGCCACTGAATATCCTGAATAGGTGCATATGTGTGTGTTGTTGACAGCTGGTTTATCTAAACAGTCAGATTTTTCCAGCAAACAAGTGTGTGTGTGTGTGTGTGTGTGTGTGAGAGAGAGAGAGAGAGAGAGAGAGAGAGAGTGAAGGAAGGCAGGTGGAGCTCCAGTTGTCTCTCTCTGAGATCTCAAATGTTCTGACATCTATCTGCCCTCAGGACAGCAGCGGGCTGCCAGAGTCCCACAAGGCTGTTTCATGGCAGGAGGGAACCAAACAAGTATCTACCTGCAGTTTCTCAGAGATGTCTGAGGGAGATGAAAGGACGAGATGTTCATTACTGTAATGTACTAGCTTCATTTTCAAGCCATGTTACAGTCCATGTAAACAGACAACAATCAGAATCAAGGACTGGAACTAACCGTCTTATAAAGGCTGCTAGGTTATTTGGATCGACAACACCATTTACTAACTCAGAGATGTCTGAGGGAGATGAAAGGACGAGATGTTCATTACTGTAATGTACTAGCTTCATTTTCAAGCCATGTTACAGTCCATGTAAACAGACAACAATCAGAATCAAGGACTGGAACTAACGTCTTATAAAGGCTGCTAGGTTATTTGGATCGACAACACCATTTACTAATTTACTAAGTGTGAATTGTCCTGTTCATAAAAGAGCTTAAAGGAGCAGCTCAAATTCCGTATAAATGAATAACCAAGCAACAGTCATGAAAGAGTTGAACAACCAGTGATATTGACAAATTTAACTGATGAAGATGGCGACTTTTATAAAATTGTAATACATTTTTCAAATGATATAACTAGTGGTTGACCGATATATCAGCAAGTCAAATATATTGTCTGATATTTGGCTTTTTTTTTCTTAAAATATTAGCATTAGCTGATACGTTGTCTAATCGGCTGATAAAAGACAGCGACAGGACTTTTATTTTGACAGCACTGACAACACCAGAGCCAGTGCACAGAAGCACAGGAGTTTCTATTATTCGTCTTGTTTAAAAGTTCAGTCTAATAAATAAATAAAAATATTAGACAGCTTTTATTAGACTGAACTAATTACATTTAAATGTCTAATAAATTTTAACACGGTATGATAAGACAGACAACTAGTTGTCTAGTATGGTTTGGCTCACACAGTATAAGTTAAACAAACTCACTCTCAAAATGAGTAAACACGCTAAAAAAGAACTGAAAATAATAGTTTTCATTGCTGTCTACATATATTATGATATATATTCTTCAGAAGCATCAAAGGCCACAGGTGAAGGAGTAAGATATCTTTTAGCACATCCACAGGTGAAGAGGGTTTTGTCTGTACAGCTGGATGAGAGAGGCTGTGGAGCGGATGATCAGAACAGCCAGAGGGCATTTGACCAGCTCGCTGTGGAAGAGTCTTAATCTTATTTGCCCTGAAATTCACACGCAGACTCCCGCACACAGTCAAGGCCGCCACATCGACACCAGACCCTGCGCTCCAGCCAGCCTGTAATTCTGACAGCACGTTCTCCTCACCAGCAAGCAGGTCACAGCAAATCAGGCCAGAGAAGGAGCTTGTACAGTGGCTAGACTCAGCAGATGTGAGTGACATTCTGAAGTACTTCGATTGCGCTGATGTCACAGACCTCTGCACTACACGAACTCGGGTCAATCATATTATCTGGTCGTCATGAGGTGTTTAGGGTTTCCCAGCCACTCTACAGTTAACATGAAATGAAACTGGCCCTATTTACTTTCTAAATATGCATTTGAGTCTTATTGTGGATGTATTCCCCCCAAAATGAGTAAAAATTAGGAAATAAATAAATAGAAATAAAAGAAAAACAAATAAATAAGTAAATGTAATTAATAAATGAATAATTAAATGAGTGCATGCATACATACATCACTCAAACAATCAGTTGTAAATATTTTGATCCACCTTGTTAATACATTAAATGCATTAATATATATATATATATATATATATTTATACGTATATATATATATATTAGGGCAGGGCAAGTTAACGCGTTATTATTGTGTTAACACATTAATTGATTAACGCCGACAATTATTTTATCACGCATTAACGCAGTTTTTTATTTTTATGGAAATCCGTTACTCACTTGCTCTGAATACACACAGACAAACCATGGGTCACAGGAGGGGTGGGATGTGGATCAATACTGGCTTGGGATGAGTGTCATCACGCGTCTCAACCAATGAGAGCATTTGGGGAGGGCCTAATACTGCAGCAGCGCTCACATGAATGCTCCCAATCAAATTATTTAGGCTAAGCATCATCATTCACAAACCACTGTCCACTGTTATTTTTAACAGAAAAGAAAGCAACGTGCTCGTAATCACGACTTCATAAGTGGGAAATAGGACGTTTCTGATAGCACGTGAAGACAGCAGAGAAGCACTCTCGCTAAGCACAGTGGAGTGCATTGTTTTGTTAACTTTGTGGTTTATCATTTTGAGTCGTTTGGGACGCGGTAACACATGGCCCTCTCGCAATATATTGCTTTACAGATCTATCACTCTTGCTGCTCAGAAATGTTCATGCAATCATGCAGCACATATCATAAGTTCCGTGCTCCGGTACGGTTAGCGCTCACACTCACTTATCTATATATAACTGTACCGCGCTCTGGCCCACCTCTTCCAACTGAGCAAGGGCCGGCTAAACGAACCGTGCGCAAGCGTGGCACGGAGCGATCACACTAGTCAAATGAACCGTTTGGGGGTCAAACTTGCTCGGGCACGGTTAAGATTCCCTAGTGTGAGTACACCCTTATTCTCCCGTATCCTGCACACACGAGTCTCTACCCGCCCGCACCTGCACTCGCCCATCAAGTGTTGTCCCGTGCCGCACTCTGCTGTGTTAGGTCACGCGATAGTGCAGGTCTCTAAGGTGCCTGTTATGTTATGATGGAGGCTCTGGACTCTGAGCATAACTTGTTTTTCTATAACAAACTATAAAATATTTTTTATAAAAATGTTAGTGCCCTGGCAGTGGCAAATAGCTTGTTTTATATTTAATTTGATTACATTAATGTTATCAGTTGAGATTCACAATAAATATTTTTAACTGCTACTATGTAAAAGGAATACTGCTGTAAAAAAGCACCTTATTTGTTTAAAGTGTTTGCAAACCAAATGTTATTGCATTTTTGTTCATATAGCAGTACTTTTAAATTAAAAAAGTGCACAATACACTACATGTGAATGCATTATTGAATTTTGTGCATAATGCGATTAATCGCAGACAATCATGCAATTAATCGCGATTAAAAGAAATTTAATCGTTGCCCAGCAATATATTATTATTATTATTATTATTATTAAAAAATTTGTACCAAAATGTAATTAAGAGTATATATATATTTATATTATTCTCAAATTATTCTTATACCTTCACAATATTAATAAATGATTGTTAAATTACACAAATTAATGCAATATGGTTTCCCACAATATGGTTTGGAAAGAAAGTAATTTGCAATTAATTGATTAATTTATCATTCAATTTAATTATCTTATTCAGGTCTGGTGTGGAACCCCAACTTTTCCAAAGAATAATATCAAGTACTAGCTTACATTTTGTTGATGTTGTGGTTGAACATGTTTTATTTGGAAATGTTAAATTATTGAACAACAATGAGCTGTGAAAGCCTCATCGCCATTGGTTGAGCCAGTATTGCTGTGTAGGGCAGCTTAAACTCTTAATAGAGTCACAGTGTTTATACTTTTCTGGGAAACCAACCTATAAATGTCCTACTTATAGTTGAGTCAACAGCTCTTCAATGCCACAGACCTGATTGGAGAAAGTATTACACACTTCAGTCTGTAACTAAAATAAAACCCATAAGCTGAATCCCGACATTCAGTCCATTAAGGTCATGTTATGTTATGCTTTATGAAAATAAAACTGTACATTTCATAAAATAAAATGTTTCCCAGAATGCCTTGCAGCTTCACAGTGAGCCCATGCTGAATCAATTCCAGCAGTAGCAGGAGAAGCCCAGCAGGATTAAACAGCAGCCTGGGCCTCGGCCAATTAATCAAAGCAGAATTGCTGTAGAGGCGAAAAGGCATTCACTGAAGACTCTTTCTGCACACCAACAATAAGCACAGGCCATTTCCTGGAACCTGCAGCATGTTTTAAAAACAGCGGGTCAGGCCGATGATGCTGCTTTGAGCTGAATGGTGCTCTCTGTGCGCAAACAGCTCTAGGCCAGAACTCGCAGGCCCTACCGGAACACCAAAACTTACAACACAGCACCAGGGCTGAAACCAGACCAGAATAATCAAACAGAAATATCATTGTTCAAATCGCAGCTGAAGCCCCATCTTCTAAACCAGGCATGCTATGCTGATTCCAACCGGCTGACCTTGGCTTATAGATTCAGCCACACGTTACATTTGGTCTGGACTTAGATTTGGATTTAAAAGGGCTTGTGATGCCAGTGGTGCACAAATTACACAATTTACTTTTACTAAAGTGACAGTTCAGGCAAAACCGTTTATATTCATACAGTGAACTTAATAGGGTCCAAAACAACACTGGACTGCATTGACTTTCACTGTATGGATGAAAAAAAAAAAATATATATATATATACAGTATAGTATACAGTAATACAGTATAATATAGAAATACTGCACTGAGCAATAATCAAGGATTGGATGCCAATGGGCTGATTTTCAAATCTATGAAAATAAATTCACATGGATTCAAATGGGAATCATCTTTAGACAGGATTTAGTTTGAGGCTAAAGGCTTAATTTGTTTCAGGGAAACAGTTCATATGTGTTTATATCTTATGCTAAATTTTCTTACACTAAGATTTTTGGCCCTGTAAACAAAAGCTGCCCCTGCAAATTCATACAATAGCATTTTGTCTCCATGACAGGACAGCATCCATCAGAAATCTCATAAATGATTTGCTTTTATTACCATAAATCTAAAGAACTGCTGTTTGGAGCAAACAGCATTGCAGACAGAGGCCTAATAAACTAATAATGCTATTGAATAAATCACTGATTTATTAAACATGTCTGGAGATGTGAGGATTTTCAAACTTGTTTATTTGTATTGCTCAGCATGACCGTTCTAGACACATCCACAGCAGGGCTTCATTACTTGTCTGTCTGTCTAATCACTCATAGGACAGATGCAGGCACCCTCTTACACTAATAAACAGGACAAGGCCATGACAGACTCTTCAACAATCACAGCACTTGTAGCTTCAGTGGACTCAATATAGCATTGGTCAATGGCATGATCCATAACCTCCATAAAGTTATATAAAGAGTAGGGGGGAGATTGGGGATGATTGTAGTTTATATTTACTTGTTTTTCAATTTTTCCTTCACATAGTTCACAGACTGCTACAAACTTAAATTTCAGATTTGGTGTAAGAAACATACATATATAGCTAAAAGAAATTAATAATATGCATTGCTAAGAACTTCATTTGGACAACTTTAAAGATGATTTTCTCAATATTTGGATTTTTTTGCACCCTCAGATTCCAGATATTCAGATATTAATAGTAGCCAAATATTGTCCTGTCATAACAAACCATACATTAATGGAAAGCGTATTTATTAAGCTTTCAGATGATGTATAAATCTCAATTTCGAAAAATTGACACTTAAGACTGGTTTTGTGGTCCAGGGTCACATATTAGGATTGCTGCTTGGTTGCTGCCATTGATTGTAAAACAAAATATAAAATATATATTTACAGTACATTCATAGGTATCCAGATTGACATCTACAAAATATTTAGACATCCAGAAAAAAGTTTTTTTTTCTCAATTTGTTTTTCTTCTTTTTATCACAAAGTGAAAACAATATATTTTTGACAAGTAGAGAGGGAGTTGAGTACACGCTGAATAAGTATAATCATACACAATTGTTAACCAACAATGTAGTTGCTTGTCAGAGCAAATGCCCCCATTTGGAATGCAGGTAAATTAAGTTCCTTGTGCAAATGTCCAACACACAGATGTCTGACACATAGAGTCAGCAGTAAGTGCACAGTGGTAGAGAATGAACTAGACCAGATATTTAATTCATGATCCAAGTTCCACATTCAGTCCAATTGCGTCCCATTATTCTCAGATCGAACCTGTTTGTGTGTGCGGAAAGGATATTCACAAAAAGAAAATTCATTATTTCTACAGCTGGATGAAACTGATTGTCTCTGTGAGCTTTTAATCCACATCTCTGCGATCATGAACCGAGCATTGTGTTTTGACAATAAAAACCCTCTGCTCTCTGTAAACACCATTATATCAATGACCTTGACTCTGCTTGAGGTTTGAAGGCCAGCCAGACAGCACTAAAAAGTTTCCTGAATCATATTCTAGATCAAATCATTTTTCACACTCCTTCAGCCCGGAGTTGGCGTTTGTTATTGGCGTTCTCCACTACAGAGCAACGTTTGAAGGTGATTCTACCTGTCGAAGACTTGAAATAATACTATTCGAGCTCTACCCTTCAGCAAGACTCAACCACGAGTTTTCACAGTTCTCGAAATAATGCCTGGAGCAGCTGCGTGTCCTTCTACTAATCAGCTTTAAATAGCTGATGACGATCTGGTTTGATTCAGGACACATTCAGCCACCTGAGCAGACAGAAACACAATCATCAAAACAGGCCAGAAAATCAAAAACATCTGCCTAGAAGAAAATATTCCACAATAATGTGGACAACTGCAAACACAGAAACGTTATAAATACAGCTGTATATAATGTATCAGCATTCTCACACTTCATGTGGAAGATTTTGGGATCAACAGTGGAGCTATATTTATATAAATGAGAGACAAAAATGTCAAGAGGCAGCCAAACACTGTGAGGTGTGATTTCAAAATGAGCCAAAATCTTCTGCATTTGGTGATTAAATCATTACATGATAGTATATTTAAGACAGATTTAAAAAAATGATGCTCTTTTGAACTTCCTATTTATTAAAGAAACTTGAAAAAAAGATATACATTACTGTGCCAATGTCTTAGGCCATTAGTATTTTCACCAACAAATAATGGTTTTAAGCCAGTTATTTCTATCTTTTGCTGTAGTGTGTCAGTAGGAAATATCAGTTTACATTTCCAAACATTCCTTTTGCCATTAATTGTAATAATCCAGTGAGGTTTTTGTATGCAGAAGAAATCTGACAACAGCCAGTGCTCCACACAGAGATCTCTCTATATATATTTACGTATATACATATACAATTTGTTGGGGCCAGGACTGTTAAAATATTATAGCATTTTTTATATGTATTATTATATTTTCTAGATAAATAATTACACTAACACATTTAAAAGGTAGCCATATTATTTATTTATTTGGGCCAGCTCTCTCTGAGCATTTTAGTGCTAATGTATACTTTAAGTATGCACTTTGGTTAAAGTTGTTCATGTTGTTGTGTTAAGTCCACTAGGAGTACTTACTAGCAATATAGTGGTTACAAATATCAACAAACCTCTTGAACTTTACAACAGTTTCAGCCACCATCCAGCACTCAAACCTCACAGTAAATCAGTACAAGCACCAATTATGTGCAGTACCACAGCAAGCATACTTCACACACACATCAGCACACAAGCTGACATATCACCCTGAATTTCTGACGCACAATATTTGCATTGAAATCGTTTGATATTTACATTGAAATGTGCTGCTCGGCCACAACTGTTCTGGCTAATATGCCACACGTGGTGTTTTATTTCACTGCCGGTTTAACGGCGGTTGCTCCATCTCCCAAGCATCCGTGTAAAAGTATCTCCTGGCTAACGCGTTAATTACACCTTCATTTATGAAATGAGCGAGAGACTTGGGTTTATGTACCAGAGAAAAATCACATTACTCAACTAATTAATAACTTAATTAAAGCTTCTTGCACGTCAGGCGTGGCTGATTACATAATAATTAAAAGTAAATGGGTGACTTATTTAATGGCACCTTGAGAGCTGATAGAGGTGAAATGCTGTGATTAAGCCACTGCTGATCAAACGTCTTTTTTTTATTCCTTTCGTTCCACCATACACATCCCTTCATACACGTACCTTCATTAAGCTAAAAAAAATGAGAAGAAAAAACAGAATTAACTGTATTAAAATGGCCACAGGCTGATTTTTACCCCTGAAGTCCTCTTACAGCGTCATTCAAAGGTACAACATACATCATAATGTAAGTTTATAAGACCATTTTCAACATTCTTTTTGATCCTTAGCATTAAACAGGCTGTTGTACCTTTAAAGGGTTAGTTCACCCAAAAATGAAAATTCTGTCATTAATTACTCACCCTCATGTCGTTTCAAACCCGTAAGACCTTCGTTCATCTTCGGAACACAAATTAAGATATTTTTGATGGAGTCTGAGAGCTGTCTGACCCTGCATAGACAGCAACGCAACTGAAATGTTCCCAAGTCCAGAAACATAGCAAGGGATTCCATCAAAAATATCTTAATTTGTGTTCCGAAGATGAACGAAGGTCTTACGGGTTTGAAAC
>NW_015655715.1:982685-1018092 GCF_001515625.1 Sinocyclocheilus rhinocerous | reverse complement strand
GGGTTCATCTGCAATTATACGAAGCTACGAGAATACTTTTTGTGTGCAAAAGAAAAAAAAAGACTTTATTCAACAATTAGTCTCCTCTGCATTACCCTGGTGCCATTTTGGAGAATATCCGCTGTATTTTCATTTTTGGGTGAACTAACCCTTTAAGGCTTTAGCAAATTATCAATGTTAAGACTGGCTAACATTCATATACTAACAAAGTTCACCCTGTTGTGTATTACAAATCTGCTAAAACATAAATAGGATAAAAGTTGTGACATCAAAACCATTAAAATTTCCGATTGTCCCAGTTTTGAGGCTAGTTTTCATTAAGAATCTGGGTAGAATGGGAAGAGAAGCTTTGTTATGAACATTAGAGTATGTCTAAAAAAGAATATCATACTCTCTGTAAATAAAATAAAATAAATAAAATGAAATGAAATAAATAGGTAAAAATAGGGTAAAATGTACTGTATTAAAATTAAGGTATTTTCTATATTTATTTGTTTGTTTATTTTACAGGTGTTTTACCTATATTTTGAATTTTGCACTTCATTTTGTTGTGTTTTAGAGTTAACGGAAATGTCTGTAAAATTAATGGATAATGACCTGGCCGAAAATGGCAGAATTATTATTATTGTATTATTATATGTTATTTTTTGCAGAGTACTCTTTTATTTCAAAAGAACAAATAAACAAATAAATGCTGTACTATCCGTAACATTCCATGAAAAACATGAAACATGAAAAAAAAAAAAAAAAAAAACCTTCAACCTGGTTCACATTGCTCTTCCAGCCTGCCTAGCTAAAATGGCCCTAAAGCGCCTTTAAAACCAGACATATAGAGTACTGCAGGATTACATATTTTTGAGTTAGTAGTTTAGGACTTCCGTCATCCCAAAAGGTTTGCTTAAATACCTGAAACTAATTCATGTGGTTAACACAGCGTCAAGATATTTTAATGTTTTGTTCTACGACATAAAAGTAATATTCCCTTGAGATTTTTTTTTTAACTTTTACTTGTCTTTGCTAACAAGCTTTTACTTGCGATTGCTAACAAGAGGCTAAATGGGACTACAGAGGTTGTCTGAGACATTAAAAGTCATCACATTGAACAGGTAAACTCATCTAATCATATGCTCTTTCAAACTATTCTAACTCAAATATTTAGGCAAATATTTATTTATTTATTTTTTCCCAACTAAATTTTTTATTTTATCTTTTTAGGAACAAACTAAAACATACATCATATATATTTGTTCTTAACATTCAATGCGGGTCAACATAGTTCACTAAACATGAAATATAAACAAACTTATTTAACAAACCATACAAAAGTAATCCACTTAGGGAGAATCAATCAATCATACAATAATGTCATCATAATAAAAACAATTGACAAAATTGTATAAATAAACTAATACTTGAATCCAACCAAGAGGGGCTTAAAGCCAAAGCCTTGTCATGCATATCATATATTTATTTTTATTTTTATTATTATTATGATTTTTAATTATTATAGGTCCTATAACTGAATGTAAATCTCGTAAATTGGCCAAACTGGACAACCTTCAGTCCCAGTCTATATCCATTCCTTCTTACCAGGCTGTCCATCTTTTTTGAAATGAGGCCTGTTGCAATCTGAGAGTATATGCTATTTTCCCATGACATATATTTCTCTAAATAAAGATAACCATTTGCTATAAGTTGGTTATGGTGATAGCATTTTTGCATTTTTTTCACATCTTCCATACTGGCCCCAAGAACAGCCACCATGGGGTCTCTATTTATTGTTATTTAATTTATTTTATTCAAGTTTATTTTGCTTTTCTATCTTCTTTTTAAAATTAATTATTATTTGTTTTTTTTATGTGGAAGCACATTAAATAATTTTCCCTCTTAGCACAGCTTTTGCTGCCTCCCATAATGTTATGGGTGATTTATCAGGTTTATCGTTAATTTCTAGGTACTGTTCAAAATCTCTGGCCTTCCTAATAACGACGTATTCAACCTCCATCTACTGCACTTAGGTCTTTAGCCAACTTCCAAGGTAAATGTTTATTTTTATTTTTTTCAAATAAAGACTGGTTAATGGTGGAGATGTTGAAGCACCCGCAGTGTAGTTTGTTAATAGCCTACATTTGGCTTTTTACTTCTGGCAATTGTATTTATGCTTTAAAATTCATTCAAATTGTGTTAATTTATGAAGATTATCATGATGACCACAGAGTTGGTCACAGATCCTATCTTCTGCAATAATCCAAAACCAATGGAAAAATCCTAGGGCGCTGCTAACTTCTGGGTTGGCCTACAAAAACTGGAAGCCTGGAAGGCCATAAAACGAACAAACCAGATTAAGCTGCATTTTTCCGCATGGATGGTCCCTTTAGAGCAGGGCTGTTCAAACTCGGTCCTGGAGGGCTGGTGTCCTGCAGAGTTTAGCTCCTACCCTAATTAAACACACCTGAACCAGCTAATCAAGCTCTTACTAGGCATAGAAACTTCCAGTCAGGTGTGTTGAGGCAAGTTGGAGCTAAACTCTGCAGGACACCGGCCCTCCAGGACCGAGTTTGGACAGCCCTGCTTTAGAGTAACATATATTCTCTCCTGAATCCAGGGAGCACATTTACAGGATTTACTGTATGTTCTTTAATACCATTAACAGGATAAGGCGACAGTATGCTAATTTCTACATGACTCTACAACGTATTGTCCGCCAAAGTGGCTCTTTCTACATTCCTTCCAGCATACAGCAGATCGTCCTCATCACCTGCTCATTATTTCTGAGCCAGATTAGCAAAGGCCGATTGGCTTGCTCCTTTATCTATCGACTGGTTGATTATGCACTGACAATGTTAATGAAATTAGTCTCCTAATGCTTTTTGGACCTATTAAAAACGTGCAGATCCTCAGTCCACAAGAAGTCTTTCAAGACACTCTTTTTTTTTCTCCAGCAGACTAATAGAATTTCCAGTGAATTCAAATGAACGTTGGTGATGAAGAGGGAAAGCAGCCATTATAAATCATGAACACATTGCTTTGTTTTTCATTTGAAGTGTGGCAGCCTGGGACCACCATAGAGCTGAAATACAGCCAGGGAGAAGATGGCAATATGTGTGATTGTGATTTGGAAGAGAAGCAATTGTACCGGAACACATTCACAGACATTTAAACGGAGCTCGACCATTAAAATTAGCATTTGTGTGGGTGAGAGCCACCTTGACTGCTAATACAAGATTAAGCCTTTACAAATTTATATGGATATCTCGAGACTCAGATACAGTAATGGCTTTCTTTTATGAAAGTTAATTCAATTAAGTCCCCTTTGCAGGGAAAATTTGACGTATAGGTCGGAATAAATATGAACAAATTGCCTTTGTGTTGTAGCGCTTGGGGCTGCAGCAGGAGATGAGGGACGCTTTCGAAACAGGAAACATCTGAGGCAAAAATATGATTAAGATAACAATGTGCTGCTTTTCATATCCAACCACTGAGCTGCTCATAGACTGACATCCAGCAATGACCTCTGGGAAAAAGCAACAACAAGGCATCATTCACCATTTCCCCTAAAAACCCGAAGCGCCAGGAGGGAATCTGCAGTTCTTTGCCTGATCGTCAAAATACTGCTCAGTTAACCTGCAACGAAACACAACATAGTCCCTGGTCACTACTTAGAAGTGCTAGTCAGTGAGTTTTGTCTCACGTAAAATGCGTAACACTCAAAAAACACGCCATCGTGTCAGTCCACACATCAAATGTGCAGTGCGTCTAATTAGGAGGGCTTGTCAAGAGTCGTTTGTAGCAGATGAAATCGATTTTTCTGAGCAGCGACGGCAGTCTAACAACAGATAAAAATCAAAGAAGTGTGAGAAAGGAGTGCGCAATAAAAAATAAATAGCCCTGGGTTAAATGAATCTTAAAGTCTTTTCAATTTCGCTGCCACAACATGGCAAAAGGTCAATCTAGTATGAATGAAGCCTCATTTGCGGCACCACAGAACACAGCGTCGTTAAAAAATGAAAGAGAAATTGAGTGGGTGGCATCTGCTATCCCCGGTGATGACCATTCAGTCGAGCTCTAATCTCATCAGATGACTTCAATCAGCAATCGTTCTTTTTTTTTTGGTTAACTTCACTCCAAAAAAGCAGCACTGATTGCGAGCACCAACAATGACTTTATTCTCTTGGTTTTTACAAATGCCTTGATACAATGCCTTTTCATTCGTGCCTGTCAAACGATCATGTTTTACCTCTTCAGTGTTTCTTTTGTCTCTGATCTTAAATGGAATCATATATGGGGAAACTCAAAGAGAGGTGTGATGGTTCCTGCTGTAGCACAGAGTGCTTATTCTCTTCATCCATGAAAGGCTCGTGTATTACGAATGGAATTCTCAATTTTCCAAAGCACAGACAGTTACACAAACAACCATTTGAGCATGAAAGGGGCTCTGAATTACATTTTGATGTGAAATAAAAACCGAGATGGACCAAGTGCAAAAGAAAAAAAGAAGAAGAAATGGAACAGTTAAAGAGCTATGAGGCTGTTTGATCCCTCATTGATTTCTGGGATACCACAGAAGCATCTAAACATCGTCATGCCAACATTTTCTCAAAGATTATAAGTAAAATAATCACTTGAGGTGCAATTATTAATAATTAACCTGTGATTTAAAACACTGACCCTGGAGCCGTGGCAAAGCAGCTATGGTGCTTATGTGGGAAAAGCAAGTTCAAGTTCAAGGCTCTTCTAAATAGACAAACCTACCCGACATTAACTCTTGAAAAAAAACAAGTGTACAAAAATCCAAAGTGACTTAAGGCACACATATTTCTTTATTTATTTCAGATTTCAGTTCTTGTTATCCCTGGGAATTGAACCCATGACCTTGGTGTTGCAAAGTTTGAGCTACAGGAAGGCAAAGAATCACAAAGCATTGACAAGTAACATATTAAATTAAATGTGAAATGTTGAAGACGAAAGACTGAAATATTATTTTCTTGCACAACATAATCCAATAGTCTTTGTTTTATTTACTGTACAACCTCAAAAAATATTTTGACAGCACTAAAGGCATTCTGGAACTGTTGCTTAGAGTCATTTGTGCAGTGCCTGGATTCATGGAAGAGATCCAGCTGTTCTATATGTTTCCAGGCCTCCACATGGAGAATAATTCTTTCCATACCAGCTATCAAACAGCATCTGTGGCAGAGAGCTGATTTAACATAACACATTCTGACAGTCACCTGAGGATATGAGCAGAACGAGTCTAGACTACAGGTACAATGGCACAAAGGAAGCTCTGTCCTCCCATTGCAAAAGCATCCTCTCAGCTGACAATGGATTTCCATTAGCTTTGAGTGAGACTAACTGATCTCCTTCACAAATGTTCTTTTTTTTCACCTACAGGTATATCAGAGGAAGGGACACACGCTCTGAAAGAGAGATTGGAAATCACATGCTCGCAAACCACCCGATCAATGGCCAGATGGCTCACTTGAGTCACATCAGGCAAGAAACTGCCAAGCAACTTATTTTTCAATAACCAACCTGAAGCACTGAGAGAGTGGAGAGGTCTGCTGTTCCCTTATAATAGTGAAAATATGCCACTTGGGATGGAGGATAAACCTATGCTGAAGAAGATACCACATTTTTTGCTTTTTCCTCCAAAGCGGATTAATAACCTGACACGTGTAGAGTGATATTAGGATCACATTTCAAAAGCGCTAACTTTTCTGACACGTCTTGTCAAAAATCTTCCATCTATCCATGACTGTGTAACCAGTACAGAGTTCATACCTACATCTCTGAGTTTAAGAAAGTCAAACAAGGCTTGGAGGTATGATGTGGTGGCAGAAACATTTTAATTGATATAGACTGAATTAATCATTTAAACCATAGTAGGCTATATATACAACATTATAAAAAAAAAAAAGGTGTAACACACTTCTAAAGCTTAAAAAAAATTGCTTATAAAATAATTGTTGTTTTAAATACTGTTTTAAATTGTTTGAAATATATTTACAAATGCACAAAAATAATATGTGTATTCAGCAAATTAGATTAGATTTTATTCATTTAAGATTGTTTGATCATATTGGACAATTCAGGGGCTGCACTTTGGAAACTAAATGTGTGTGAAGTTTGGGGCCAATAAGATTTGTTTCTTTCAAAGAAATAAATATTTTTATTAACATTTATAATGTTATAAAATAATTATATTACAAATAAATGTTGTTCTTTTGAACTTTCTATTCATCAAAAATCCTGAAAAAATGATCATAGTTTCCAAAAAAAAAGGCAGCACAACTGTTTTCAACACTGAAAATAATAATAATAATAATAATAATAAATAATAATAATAATAATAATAATAATAAGAAGAAGAAGCAGCAAATCAGCATATTAGAATGATTTCTGAGGGATCATAAAGCTGCTGAAAATTCTGCCTTGCCATCACAGAAATAAACACTATTTCAAAAAATATTACAATAGAAAACAGTAATTTAAATTATAATAATATTTTAAAATATTACTTTTTTACTGTATGTTTTACGTAATCAATGCAGCTTTAGTGAGCATAAGAGAAGTCTTTCTTTCAAAAAAATTTAAAAAAAAATTTTTACCGACCCCCAAAATTTTGAAAAGTAGTGTAAATGTATATCTAACGACATCATGATTAATATCAAATTCTGGGTGTATCTTGATCCAACAAACCTGATGGCAAGAAGCAAAAATCTCCAATAATCTTATCAAAGCAGGTCTTTCAGCCTCTGATCACATTCGGGTCACTTTGAGCTCAATTTAAATGAAATCTTAATCAAAAACAGCTCTTGAATAGCCATATGTGTTACTGCCAAGTGTTTGCATGTAAACAGCAATGTAATCTATTGGGGAACATTCCCTTATAGCAAGTTAAGAGGAAGAAAAAAGTAAACTTGTAACCTTAGAAACAGTTCCCTAGGAAACAAGGACCAAGAGATGGAACTACAGAGATACACATGGAAAACACAGTCATGTAATTACATAAATGATTTAAATGTGACAAATGGCAAAGATGACCAAAAACAAAACATCCAGAACTAGAACGCCGTATCAAAACAGATAAAACTCACACCGGGTGAATAATTCTCTACTTTAAATGCAGCGCAGATAATCCGGTCTCAGCAAATGAGTGATATTCCCAGTCACAGAGATGTCATTTCGGTGATGAACACGTGGGCCTAACAAGACTATTTTTAGCGTGGCACGTGTTAACGATGCCATCCAACCTCGCATGCCCTGGCAAAGGGCCAGACATCTGCCACTGGGCCACATCTTTCACAAGGGAGTGACGCCATGTTTAATCACTCAGCCAGGTTGATTATCCCCTGTAGCCTCTACCATCGTACACGTCTGCAACACATTGTCATTTCGGGTGCGTGTGAGAGAGTGTGTACATGGCTGTCAGACAGAGCTCTTCTTAAAACACCACCTCCACGAGAACCAGAAACAACAATAGCAAAAATGATCTATTTTCGCATGAGGAAACGGCTCACGCGAACTACCCGATAACGGAAAACCCCTCGTATTTCCTAAACACGCCTGCTTTAATTGCCTTTATTTGCTGCGATAAATTAATTTCGAGAGAGAAGGAAGCAAATGTGCATGAATAAGTTACTAGATAAACCCATTTCACAGTTTAACAGCTGGGAGTTGTTTCTGTAATTTTCCATTTTAAAAGGCGATGACACCAGTACACATATTTGGGATCGACATCTTTGAGGAAGATTAATCAAATCACACGCTAGGCAAATATGTTCCCCCTCGCCTGAAACAACTAATATGTCACTGGCAGGGGTTTAGGTATTAACACACGTGCATTTATGCTCAAGCAATCTGTGTTTGGCTTCATCTGAGCACTGACTTCTTCCCGTTTAACGTTTACCACCGATATACTTGATCCACTGTGTCAGGGTGTATCAGCTAACGCAAGGCTGCGCAAGATTGTGATGTGTCACAAGCAGAAGTTGAGGCCAGTTTCTCACGACATCAACATCTAATGATCGGTATCATACCGTGCTATTCACAGCATCGGTTGCAGGCTATAATGATTGTGTCAAGAGACCAATGACATGAAGTCACTGCTGAGCAGTTTAGGATGAGAAGTAAAGACGGCTGTGACAAGACCAAGTTAAGTCATGCACTACTATAAGTTACTAGAAGGGCTCTACGATAACAGTTCTGATTAATAGCACTCCATAATAGAACACTGATGTCACAATACATGCGTACGCAGTGGCAGGCAATGAATTAAAAATACTACAGAATTTCCAAACATGGCAAAGACTTGATGTGTGACGTTAGACATAACATTGACAACTTCAATAATCTTCATTTTTCAATATACCTTATTGGTTAACCTGACAGGCGGCACTAAACAGCAGTACCAAACTTAATTAAAACATATTCAAGAAGTCTATATTATGCTCATCAAGGCTGCATTATTTTATCAAAAATGTGGTAAAAACAGTAATATTGTGAAATGTGTTTACAAATCAAAATAATGTATTTTTATTTTAAAATACTTTAAAATATAATTTATTTCTGTGGTAAAGCTGAATTTTCATCAGCCATTACTACAGTATTCAGTGTATTCAATGATCCTTCAGAAATCATTCTAATATGCTGATTTATTATTATCAATGTTGGAAACAGTTGTGCTGCTTAATATTTTTGGAACCTGTACACACACACACACATTTTTTGCACTCAAAACAACTACATGCTACACAATGGAATCTACACGACAGTCTCAAAACAACTGATTTATTATTATCAATGTTGGAAACAGTTGTGCTGCTTAATATTTTTGGAACCTGTACACACACACACACACACACATTTTTTGCACTCAAAACAACTACATGCTACACAATGGAATCTACACGACAGTCTCAAAACATGTTTTTAAACACTTAACTCTTTTCACATTAACATCTTTTAAAATATGGTGTGAGATGCTGAAAATGTACAAATGAACCAACAATTAAAAACCTCTATAAAGTGTTCCTGTGTGAATGCATCTGCATTTCTAACAAAGCTTGTCTTCAATAACAGCTCATCTTGTCACTCTTTCAAATGCCATCTGAGCTTCTTCTTTTTTTTCAACAAAACAACTGTCAGCACTTTCCACAAATATATATTTTTTAAAGTATTAGAGGCATAAATCCCATGTTTTACAGAGAACTTTATATTTACTGATATTAACTATGTTCTCAACACAAATAATAATAATAGAAAATAAAACCACTCATATAAAATTTATTTTGACCTCCTGAGGTCGACAATCAACCTTTTCCTATTTTTTATTAAAGTATTTTGTACTCTGTTGGTGGAATGTACCAATGTCAAAAAGCATGTAATCATCTCAGTGTCTCTGTCGTTCCTCTCTCTCTTTTTCATCTACACAGACAGCTATCCTCAAACAACCTGAGCCCCAGATTACCATTAAATCATTGATTAATGTTTTCCCTTTTTCCTCTTTCTGGCTAACGCTGATATTCTGTGACCCAAATCCAGGAGCCTGTGTTCAGTCTGCAGCTGGGGAGAAAGCGAGAAAGAGAGATTTTCACTCTCACGGGTGAGCTGCCTCTGCCCAATCAGACCGCCATTTCGGCCTGGTGGGTGCTTGGCTCACTTCAGGATTAAGAATGACACTCAAAAGAAGCTGAGCTTCAGCCAGTGGCCTGACACTCCAGCAGCAAACACACTCTGGCACTCTGTCTAATCTGGGAGAGCTGACACTAAAAGCACCTTGCTACATCTATAAGGAGGCTTGTCGTGTACCACTGCTTGCTTTCTCGCTTTTTCTCCATCAGTAAATCTAGCCGAGACTAGAGGTAAAGTAAGCAAATACTGTGCACTATACAATAATGGTTTGTCAGAGCTCTCCCTCTCTCTCCAAACAGTTGGACCTGGAGGCTGTCAGTCATCCAAAAGCACGGTCAAATAAGCTCGTACTGGGTCAAACGCAAAACCAACCCCTTAAGCTTTCGCTCAGGCTCTCATCATCCAAACATGTAAAGCGGCGTGGCCTTCACGTGTCATTTAAAAGACAAGATGCCTTTCTCGCTTTTTCTCCATCAGTAAATCTAGCCGAGACTAGAGGTAAAGAAAGCAAATACTGTGCACTATACAATAATGGTTTGTCAGAGCTCTCCCTCTCTCTCCAAACAGTTGGACCTGGAGGCTGTCAGTCATCCAAAAGCACGGTCAAATAAGCTCGTACTGGGTCAAACATAAAAACAACCCCTTAAGCTTTCGCTCAGGCTCTCATCATCCAAACATGTAAAGCGGCGTGGCCTTCACGTGTCATTTAAAAAGACAAGATGTATCAAATATTGAGTTACAAGCAAGGGTCCATTATTGTCCAACGTCAACTGCTGTTATGGTATAACAGATGAACAAAGCCATATGCAGCTCTTCAGTGCATCTCTATTAACCAAGATTACAGTCATTTACAATCAAGCCATTACACCCATACAGAGACCTTTACCCTGAAACCTCCCAAAGCTATACTCAGCATGACATTTACCCTCTGATTTCTCAAAGCTATACTGAATCTGAGTCCCTAACCATAAAATCTTCTTATGGCTAGTAAAAAATGGCCAATAACACATTTAATTAAACATGGCATTTTGAACTGAAATAGACTGAAACTGTATTATTTATATAAGAAAAATGTTTCATTTTTTCCTTATAATGAAAGTCAATACGGTCCAATGTTGTTCGGTGGCCAACTTACTCTTAAAATGTTTCTTTTGTGTTCCACAAAAAGACATGAGGTTGAGTAAATGATGACAAAATTATCTTGCAGTTATAGAAATTTCAAAAACTACTTGCCAAACTCACAGTTCAACAATATATTCCAAATTAGCAGTAAAATGTGACATGAATGGTATCCTAAACTTTTGTTTCACAATACCAACCATGTTTCTTTTACGCTGTCATCAAACTAGCAATAAATGTATTAATAGGCTACCAAGCAATGACTTTGTTGGTTGTGGATTGGCTCTTTTATTTGGTAGGCGGGACTTCCTTTACTAAAACTAGCACATTATTGCTGCGTCTCAATGTGCCTACTTATACTACACCCTTAAAGTATGTACTCTTTTGGTGAAGAAAAAGTACACACTTTTGAGTGTGTAGTAGAAGAGTAGGCAAGCTTTGGGACATACTATCACGTCACACAACTGCGTCTTTAACGGACGCTCTGTCGCATAGATACACGCACCCTGTCACTGTAAACTGGCCTGTCAATCATCTTGTCACAGTTAACATCCTCCACATTGCATTTCATTTAGCTTCCTACCGTATTGGAGAGAAAAGAAGTAGCACATTGATCTGCTCATATTTTATGCATGATGCATTTAAAAGTTAACGACCAAACGCATGTTTATAAAAGTTTACATTGCTGTTGCAGATGAAATATAACACAGATAACATTAAATAAATATTTTTTACCAGGTTAAATGTTGAATATTAGTAACTCAAACCCCTTTTTCTAAGCCTCTCTACCTAACCGCCGGTCGCACACATCTGCCATGTTTGTAGTTTTTTACGCGTTTTATTCGTGTTTGTAGTTCTTGACAGAATCCTTCACCAAAGCGCAATGGATTGTGGGCAATATTAGCCATTAGAGTGTGCACGGATCCACACTTTAAAAATCGACCTGAAATAGTAGACCATCCGGGGACTTTTGGCATACACTTTTCAACATACTATGCTTTGGGACACACTTATTCTAATCTCATATGCTATTTAGGATGGATAGTATGAACATTGAGACGCAGGGTATGTGTTCCAATCCCATCACTGTAAACATCTCTCCTAAAATCCCATAAAATTAAACAGCTACTTGAGAAATTCAAAAGTAAAAAATACCAGGTCTGGCGTCTGTCACTGACTATTGTCAATACTGCTTTTAAAAGAACTTGAAGAAAGAAAGTAAAAAGGAAAGAAAGAAAAATAAAGGCAGAACTAATATTTCATACCACATGTACTGTTTCTTAGCAACTGCTTCCTGCTCGGGTCTATCGTGAGACTGGAAAGAGAGGCTTCAAAATGGACTCCATACTGTCTGTGAGCCCCTCGAGGGCAGATTCATCCTCTTAATTACTACTACAGCAAGATATATTGATTTGAACAAATATTGTGCTTCATTCCAATGACAAAACTAAGCGGACATTCATTCCCCTTCGACCATCTCCTTCCCACTAACTTCAACATTAACAACTTCATCCTGCAAAGCCTCAAGTGTTCTTGTCATTCAGCACGCTGAATGTCCTTCTGAGCTACGGATAACAACACCAGACATCTTAAAACACTCTTCAGCACAATGATCTGCTCTGACTGTCCTCAGAGACCTTGTTTATGTTACATACAGAGCTTGTGGAAAATACAGTATGCTATTTAACTTCATTGAATTGAATACCAGGTTATTCATACTGTTACAATGCATTTGTTTTAAAATAATCTCATCGCAGTTACTCTTCTCAAAAAGTGTTGAATATAGCAATGACTGAGGTTCCTTTCATTGACGCATCACTTGTTTTTTAGGGCACACTGTTTTGGAGAATGAAAATACTCTCATTAATTGTACTGTTCATCTGGTATAGGCTGATATGGATTTAAGAAATTAATGAATCAGTAACGTAACACTTAACATGACTACTAAGGAGTAATGCCATTACAATCTAGTAAAAGGTTTGCATTATGCATCTGTAAATCGTCACTTCAGCAACAACCCAAACGTGCTGCTTTCTTTCTCTTGCCCTTTTTGTAATTCTCCATAGTCTGCACTTTTGAAAATCAAAGTTAGAGAGATGTTTTTACCAGAGCGAGTAAGCAATCAGACCTATAGAGCGTGTTCTGTTTTTAGTGTCCTTCTTTCAGGGTAAGAATAGAAAAGGAAAGAAAAAAAACTCTTTGAATGACCCTGATTTGACGCAGATTTCTCGACTAGCTGCTTTCATCGCAGGAAAAGCTCAGCACTCCTGCAACAGTCATGACCAGACCTGTCATTCTCTTGGACAAAAGAAACATCTCACTGATTACATGATGCCTGGATTTCTCTGAACATAAGGACTTTTTTATGTGTACTTTTTACAAAAGAAAAAAAAAATCTCAAAACATCAGCCTAATTAAATGAATTAAATTAGTTAAAGACAACAATCAGAGAATTCTGTAATTTGATTTTGCATGTTCTTTAGTGTTTTGGTGCATCATAATAAAATCTATCAACACCACAAACACACACACACACACACACACACAAACACATAAAAAATGGTCAAATACTTTAAAGTGAAATAAGCCAGTCTGTGTTTAGTCTTTTGAGATTTGGAGAGAGAAAAAGAAAAGGTAATACATCAAATACATAAACCATTCTTTTCCCCAGCACACAAATCCACATATTTGATCAAACCTAGATTAGTTCCACCTCATTGATCCCAGAGAATTATGCTATATCACAAGAGATTATATTAGCAAGCTTAAACTACAGATAATTAAGTCAGTGTGATATTGTGTAGCTGAAAAAGAGAATATACGTGAAGTAGCTTGAGAGCCGCTATATGAGAGAAAACCACTTGAAACATGGGTAGAATCCTAAAGAGGAAACTATTCTCTAGCTGGAGAGATCTCTTCCGGGAATTTGCACAGAAGTAATTTCACATGAATTAAAGGAGACAGTGTGTGTACGTGAATGAGTACAAGGAATAGAATGGACTTCTGTCTGTGTGAAAACCTACTTCTGTAATGTGACAAACTGTAGAGAGAAACAGAATTTGTGATAAATGTGATAAATAAACAGATAAAAATAAGAAAAGCTCTTTTTTTTTAATAATTAAAAAAATCTAAAGTAGGATGCATCACACACAATAGGAATGTGTATTTATAAAGTAAATAGGATCAACATGGATTTCATGCTGAATATTGAAGGAACAATCCAAATGTATTGGTGAAGAAAACGCGTAAATAGGCACCAAATACAATTTACAGCAACTGTTCTTAAAATACTTACATTTTTAAATAAATCTTAAAAAGCTCTTGGTGTAGGTCTCTCTCTTTCTTCCTCTGCTTCAGCCTATCAGTGCACGAGTCTCCTACGCGACTGAGATCAGCCATTTACATAAATGATGACACAAGGTCCCATGGATGTTTGCATGGAGGGCTTTTTAGATAAAAGTAAAAATGGAGAAATGCAAGTCTGCTCTTGTCATTTTTTCCTTCCATCCATTTCAGTCTCAGGAATCAGTTAAACAGAGCTAGTGAGAGCTGTGAATGCTAAAGATAGGAGCATTAGAGAAGAGAGTGAGTCCTAACATACAGTTTGAGACGACTGTAGGGGGAGTGGAAGACCTGTCATAAATTAAAGATGGTTTCTCTTCTCTCGCTCTCACCTCTGGACACACTGCCACACACAGATATCACAAACAGCTGTCATGAGTAATTCATAATGCTACAATAAACTTGCCGGTTATAAAGTTTAGGGCTCTCAACTTAACAATTATTTAGTGTGATTAATTACAATAAAATAATGTGATAAAAAATGAACCTAATTAATCATGTCCCCTGACCCGTACAGAAAAGCGCATCCACAGATACAGGCAATGAGCCTCACCAAACCACTTACCAAGCGGACAATATTTGTATTCAAAAATAGTTGTAGTCTTGTACAGAATGCAGGTGTCTTGTATTTTTGTTCTGTTTATAACAATATTTTTTTTAAAGTGGCACTCATTGCATCAGATATCCATCTGCATGCCTACAAAGAGAAACGATTTTTAAAAATACTGCACTATTACTAAAATTCTGGTCAAGACGATGAACTGATAATTATTTTATTGTTGATAAGCAGCAGATATTAAAATTCTACACTATTTTGCCTAGATAGATTAAAAATAAAACAAAATGTCAGGTATAAAAATTCTGTACTAGTTTGTCTCAATAAATTATGAATAAAACACTAAGAACTAAAATAAATAATCTGAAATACTATTAGTAAATGTAAGTATCACAACATTATATTGTACTTTATGAAAAATATACATTTATTTTTAGATTACACACAGGAAATGTGCTGTAAATTACATTTGAAAAATATGCATCATTAAATATCCATAAATATAATAGATGTATTGATAATAAATATAATAGATTAATTGACAGCTCATGTACTAATTCGTTAAAAAATAAGAATCAACTGACAGCCCTAAAAATGTTCCATTTGCTTTTCTTACATTTTTTAAACTACCCTTTATACAATCTTAAATCAGTTTTCGCCATATGGTTGTTGCACAAGGTCAAAAAGGAGAGTGAATGAGAATGCCTATTAGCTTAATTGCATACACATATGCTAGACATTCTGAAAACACAACACTCATGCAAATCAGTCATGCTCAGATTTCACAACAATCAGAGAAGGGGAGCTGAACTGTGATCCTTCTTTCTAATGCTGCAGACGGCACCCGCTCTCCGGGGATGTTCAGTGCCCTCTGTTCTGCTGTCAAATCAGTGTTTGAGTGGGCACAGAGACCACAGAGCTCAGCAGAGTCCAACTCCCTCTGCTGGTTATTTGGGTAAATGTCACACTACTGGCATTTATCATCCATGCGAGCCGAGACTCGAGCAAACAAGCACGCTTGTGCACTCTCAGCCACACACAAACAAGCTGCCCCGGCGTATGACCAAAATGGGGCCAATTATACGCAATTAAAGCCGTAATGAATCAATATCTCTCAATACCTCTTATTTCCCAAAGTGGTAAATAAGCCCGTCATCTGCTCCCAAGCCTCGGGTTTTATAAGGGCATGAGTGGAGCACTCAGCATCGGGACCTAGTGTCTGTGCCACTGATACAAGCTAAACACCAAATCACCATTCCAGCTGATGGCCTTAATGGACGAACCCCTTTTTTTGTCTTAAATGCTTTGACATTTAGGTCTATGAATACCCACTGGGTGGGAGGGGACGATGGTGGCTGCGTCTGAAGTCAGTGGCTAATTTGCTTTTAAAATGGGCTGGCTGAATGACGGCGGAGCAAGGGTCCTGCTAATGGAGACCCCGCAGATGCTCGCCCATATGCTCCTGGCTCTCCAGCGTATCTCGAGCACCCAAACAGTGGCTTATTCACTCTGCACAGTTTGATGGCTCCAGCTGCCACGGTCCACACACATACAAGCTCAGAAACAGAAATATTGCGGCAGTTATGCATTAACAATGATGTCCTTCGCAGACACTTTTGTTTTCGAAAGTGATTCATAAGCAAGTGTACTTTTCATGAAAGTGGCAATTATGAGAGCAAGTGACTTCAAATAAGGAGAACACCTAGAGCTCTATAGAAATCAAAGCAAAAATAATTGTCAAATACCAGGGCCTAATGGTCAGTGATGTGCTCCAACTTACAAAAATATTTTCCTCTCTGATGTGTACTATTCTGTAAGCCCTACCTCTTTTATATGTCAAAAAGGCCAAAAATATCAACCCTCACTGGAAATGACTATATGCACATTTCACAGTAGTTTCCAGTTGAGATGAACACTGGAGGCAGTAAAATGCCAACTTTTATTTTTAACAACAAAATGTGTGTGTGTGTGTTTATATATATATATATATATATATATATATAGATAGATATATTATACACACACATTTTGATGTTTGCATCACATAACCAGCTTCAAATGTATGGCTCTCTGACATAGTAAACTTGCTCGGTGGCTCAACTGGTACAGCGTTGCAACACAAGTCACGTATTTTCCTGGGTTAAAAAATTATGAGCCTTGGTTAATTTTTATTTAATTTTATTTATTAATTTTTGCGTCAAGCAAAACAAAACACTACAAAAGCAAAAATAAATACATAAATTCATTACATTAAATTACTATATTATGATATTTTTTTTATTTTTTTTTACAAATTATTTACATGATTTCTTTTGGGAAATATGAGCACGGATTAATTATGCACAATAAGGTCAGAGATGGGTAAAAAAAAGTCAATTTTGATTTCATACTGAATATCAGGGATATCTGTTACAGATATTAAAGGGGTCATGACATGAGAAACCAAATTTCCCTTGATCTTTTGACATTTTGGTCATAGTCATTTTAGATCAGAGGGACAAGGTGACGTCACCTGGGCACAGTCGTTTGCATATGACCGCCTCCAGCGCAAGATAACTACACCTATTTTTGCCTCTTCGCATCGTTGTCACACCCACAGGTGTTCAGTCGACGTGCAGCAAGTGGGTCTGAAGGAGTAGTTGTTTACAATAAGATTGCGATGCCAGGCAGACGATGTGCCGTTCCTGGCTGTGGAAAAACAACATGTTTAAATACGCTGCCGAAAGATCCCAACGTCAGAGAAAAATGGATTCAGTTTATTTTTAACAAACGTCCCAGTCACGTCAGTGCTAATTTACGCGTGTGTTCAGTACATTTCACCATTGACTGTTCTGAGAACAAATCACAGTATGATGCTGGCTTTGCCAAAATACTTTTGCTCAAAGATCAGGCCAGGCCAACTGTTCTGGACACAACAACGCCGCCGCAAACCGCAAGTAACATATTTCATGTAAAAACTATTTTTAAAACAGTAATGGCAGTAATGATGTTAATGGATGTTAGCCAATCATAAAAGTGGGCGGTTACACTGACCTCTTAAAGGAAAAACACCCCAAAACAGACTGTTTCAGTCAGAGAATGAGAAACAGGTTGGAAAAAGGTCATAAATCACTCATTGTTGATTGTTTTTCATCCAAAAAACTTTAGTAATATTATAATTACACCTCACGTACACCTTTACGGAATCTTAATGGCAACAAAAACACATAAACCTCTTCCCTGTCCTATTTCTACTTAGTTATAAATAAACAAAATAAATGAAAAATAAAGCAAGATTTTTCCTTTGCTTTTAAACCATTTTTATTCAAATTTACAGTGTCTGTTTTCCAATGTAACATATAGTCCAAGACATATAATCTAAGGTTAATACTTCATAGCTGCTATTTTATTATTTACTTTTTTGGTGATGTATTGATCAAATGCAAGATGACTACTCACAGAGGCAAAAATGAGGGAAGAAAGATGTAGAGAAGGAGAACAGGGGAGAAAAACGGAGTGAAAACCAAAGACTGAAAATAAATGAGGCTAGCTATAATCCTGGTGTGCAGATCGTGTGTCAGGGGTTAGAATAAGAGACAGGCTCAGAGTTGAGAGTGGTTACTGCATTAGCAGACGTAGCTCAAAGCTTCTGCATGACAATTACAGCAAAAATGGAATCTCCCGCCGAGAGGCCTCACTGCATTCTTCATCTCTGTCACTTTACCAGGACACACAGAGTAGAAAAAAATCACCACCGCACTGCCCTCCATTTTGCAGGTCAGAGTCTGAGGAATGAACTGTGTTTGGACATAGCTGCTCATAAGCGGTCAGTTGATGCGTGTTCTCTGGAAAATGAAAGTCAACTTGAAAAGTCAATTGAATGGGCAACTATATCCAGGCAGGCAAATACTTTCTTTAACTAAAGACATATGAGCTGAGACAAGCTATTTATATATGTATAAAAAAGCAGATGACCTCTTTTTTTCTGGGCCAGCAGACCCGGACATTCCCTTTCAACATTTACTTAAGCTAGATTGCCAAAACTAAGCCAAGAGGGATTGAAGAAAGACACACATGCAATGAGAGAGGAGAAAGAGAAGCTTGTTATCAGAAGGATTTTACCATATGAAAAATAATACAGCATACTTTGGGCTTTTTTCCACTTTTTATTAGCAGCGAGTAAGCTACTTTGATTGAATCGCTAACCGCATAGAGCATAAAAATAGCACACTCAAATGTTGATTTGTATTGACTTATACTGAGCTATTTTTTATACTTTTCAGGATTGGCCGATTGCAAGATTTTACTTTTTCTTTTTTTCTAAAGTCTCTTGTGTTTACCAAGGCTGCATTTATTTGAGAATACAGTAAAAGCTATAATATTGTGAAATAGTGTTACAATTGAAAATTTGTGTTTTCATTTAAATATAATTTATTCCTGTGTTGGCCAAGCTGAATTTTCAGCAGCCATTATTCCAGTCTTCAGTGACACATGACCTTCCAGAGAAATGTATCAATGCTGAAAACAGTTATTCTGCTTAATACTGTTGTGGAAATCGTGATACATTTTTTTTCTCCATGTTTCTGATTAGAAATGTATATACTATACAAAAGTATGCATACCTCTTTTTTTTTTAACACCTGTGGTTGCTCCTCTAAGACACTTGTGCAAACTAAAAGGCCACTGGAAAAATAGCTTGAAAAGAAAAAGATCTAACATTATTTGTTAGATGCTGCTTAGCTGGGTGTTGATCTGTACTTGATCTCTTAGTGTCACACTAGCCAGTCTTCTAAAGTGTGGCAAGTCTTCAACAATGGACTAATTTGCCTAGAAAGAACCTACCTCCCTTAACAGGCATGAACTTCAGAGGTTTATTTGTCCGAAATTACCAGGTACCAGACCACAGGAGACTGAAGCAACGATGACCCGCTGAAGAGTTTAATAACATTGAAGTCTCTGACTGGGAGAAGAGCTAGAATGTCAAGTGAGGGCAGTATTCAAATAAAACCCCATTTAGTCTCACTTCTCGTGCCTGTGCGAAACAAATTCCACCGACAGAGACAGAGAAGCCTTTATTTTGCATCCATCCATTTGAAATTGACCTTTCAACACAGGAAAAAGCTCAAATTGGCTGAGGCAGGTTTTAAATTCTTCCTTTTAAAAAATCTTCCTTTCACAGAAGCAAAAATAAGCCCTAATGGGAGCAGACATCACGCTAGCCGTTCTGCCATATCGTCCTTTATGGCATCTCAAGGCCCAAACGTCTCAAACGCAACACTGATGATGCAACCCTTTTATATTTCAGCTTCAAACAGAAATGAGATCTGTATTACTGTCATAATAAAAATGCTTATTCCCATAATACAGGATGTCACAGTGAGACTGTGCAGAATAATTATGATGGTCACCCCTGGAGCAAAGCGCTGTCAATACCTATCTAGTCTATATAGCCACAGATGTATTGGATCTCGCTCATTATAATATACCTGGGGCGGTGACTGATGCATTGTGTCCGGTTTCGCTGAAGAAAACCACTGTCAGAATAAGTCAGTCAAGGCGCTGACGATAATTTATTATCGTCACTATATTCTTCATGGAGACAAATGTACCTCTCCCTTTGATATTAATGCTTCACTCTCCTCTGCATTCAGCCTATATAAAAACAAATGAGATAGAGACAAAAAGACAGAGACAGAAATATGGAGGTGACACTGGAGAGAACATATGCCTTTTCTGTGGAAATCAAACTGGATGTGTTTGAATCCTTGCCAGCTGGTCTGTTTTCTGCACTGCGACACACGTGTAACTTTAAATTTTCATTCTCTTTCTATCTGAGGCATTTCTACTTGACTGCTGTTCTTAGTAAAAGCTGTTTAACTTCATTGCTTCACCAATTATTGCTGGAAATTGCGAACTTTCATTGAAAACCAATGACTTCTGATCGTGAGGATGCCATCCCTGGTATTTCAGGCCTGTCTGCTGTCTATTCATGCCACTTTGGTGACACAAATTCTTTATAGGTCTTTTTCCAATGTTCTTTGACAGCAGGGATTCCCAATTTATTATCTGGTGTCCAGCATGGCCACCGGATCTTCGAGTAATTGATATGCCAGTTAGGCGGCTTCTTTTAATGTCATCACATCCCTCGACTCATGCTGCTCATTTCAAGATCAAAGGACGTTTTGGTCAAGCTCTGAAAACAGCAAACAACCCACATTTATGCTCACAATCACCTTCTGCTGTGATAAAGTTAATTACAGTGCTTTTTAAAAAGATTGTGTTCAGAAAATGATTAACCTGCATGGAATACATTTTTCAAATCACAAAAGAAACCACACAGAACGTTAACTTAGATTTCCAACTCAAGGCCACCTACGTCATTGATTTTTATGTAAGAGTAACCCACAGTGAGGCATTGTAAAAGCTTTTTTTTTTTTACCTCATTTTGTTTTTTTTTAGCAATGTTCCAAATCCTATTCAACTTCTTCAATGCCTACATAGGCAACTGCCTTCCAAATCTGCAACCTAACTAAAATATAATGCACCAGTTGGGTTCCAAAAGTGAAAAATCCTATTTATTTTCTCCATAGGAGAACTGATTTTACCGATAGCTTATGAACAGTTAAAGACAGACCCACTTTGAGTTTAAAGTTGCTAATCAATGCTTTTGATGAAGCCATCAGCTCACATTATTTCAACTTATTATTATTTTTTAAATAATCGTGTTTAATAGCACAATTCCTAGTTGAAAAAACTACATTACCAATGATTCATTACCCCCTGTAGATGTCCCTGCTTCCATTTCAGAACCAAGGCCGCTGAAAAAGTGGGCGGACATTGTTGCACTCTATAGAACTTCATAAATGAGTGGTTTGGAACAAACTACATAGGCAGAAAATCTAATACCACTTGACTCGTCTTGCAGTTCATTTCAATAGGGTTTCAAGTTAGCATGTTGCTAAGCTAACAGCCTGACACAGAAATGCATACCCTGATAGCACACGTACATCACGGAGACGTCTATTTGGCATCTGCATTTACATCTGCAAGACATATTTTTTAGAGTTTGCTCATTTGCAATACGTCTATAGGATGTTTCCTACTTGATGTCAAATAGACGTTTGTTTATGATTTAGAACGTATGTAAAACTGACATCTTAGAGACGTTGATCAGATGTTTGTACACAGCAGATGCTTTCCAACTTTAACACACATATTGCAGACATATATGTGTGCTATCTGGGATAACACACACACAATTACTTGGTAAAATAATATCCCTTTTAAATAACACTAACCAATTTTAGTAATTTTTAGGGTAGTAAGCCTCAATGAAAACTTTGAGATTGTTGAAAAAGTTGGTATGATCCAGCCCCCCAGGAAACAAAGTCATGTTTGCAAAGTACCACACTGAAACCAAATGCAATTTCGAAGAACCAACCACTGAATTTGCCAAAGTTGCCAAAGGAAGGAAGGATAGATTAGACTTTTAATCTGGCTAAGTGAATAACTACTAAATTAGTTATTAAAAAGAGACTTTTAATAGAACAGTTCATAGACAGTGACTTAGAAATACATAACTTTCTCAGAAACTCAATCTTTGTAATTTCCAGTTCACAAACTGACATTTATGGTTTGGACCAACAAACATTGGATTACCATTCCTGATCTTTAACCAGTAATTTACCAGTGTGATAGCTCTGAAAGACATACACACAATCCATTACGGCGATTGAAGTTAAGATGTCTATAAAGTATCTGAACAGTAATTAAATCGACCCTCTTGTCTTTCAAAAGAAGTTTGCATTCTGTCGTCTCTGTCATTTCCCCTGCCGATCAGCCATAGTCTCCAAAAGTGATCCTTAATGAAAATGAAAGCTGATCTCGGCCGTCCATATTGATTCTACACGCCTTTAAATACGAAGAGGTCACAATCAAATCTGTGTAACTTATTTTGTGCTACACAAACTTATTACACTAATGAACCTTGCTTTGAGCACACACCTGAGTTCCTTTCAAAGATAAACACCTACGGAACTCAAGGCACCTCAAAGGCTTTTCAAGACACTACACTGAGACCCTGAGCAGCCAAGGCATTATGATTTCATCCTTTCTGCATAATAACATCAGATTAAAACTTCATCCCCAACCTTAATGGACACATCCGCAGATAATTACAGCTAACCCAAAGCTATCTGTGTTGTGTGAAATTGAAGAGGCTGTATGTCAACCCTCATCTCTTATTCATCTAATTCCAGCAACCTGCTTTATGGTAAAGTGCAGGCATTCTCTGTTGTATGGCTTTTAATTAACTGAGGTGAAAAGGAGCTTACAAATTACAGGCCTGGTGTCGCATAGAGACTCCGATTTCATTCTGGCTGTGTGGAGCCTCTTGTTATTGCCACAATGCTTGGAAACAGCTTGTCTGCTAGCATTTAGCATGCTGATTCTGCACGCTGATAACGAGAAACCTTTTCCTGTGACCCACAAACAAGCTTCCTAGACTTCATTTCCATTATATATGATTAGGCCCACTGTCACTCAAGCTAAACAGAAAGATGCAGCGCCGATGACAATTTATGTATATCAGGTCCTGTGACTTTTGAATGAAGCCTGTGTACTAAACAGTCTGAAAATTAATTCTACAGTTTGGACGTTTCCTTTCAGGTTTCCTTTTTTCTTTCAATTGGTCAAGACTAGAGTGAAATATCTGGCTGCCCACCAACTACCACTTAATTGGCCGAGACGGTATAAAAACGATGTTATTTCTCTTTAGCTCTATGTTTTATGAAAGGGTGAGAACTAACCAAAGGTCATCCTCAGCAGAGATAAAGGGGACAGAGGACTAAAAAAAGTACAACATTAACATATTCAGTCTTCAAAAAAGAAACTCTTTTAGAATGTCAAACAAACTAATAGTGCAGGTTATTGTCATAAAGACCCTGAAGATTGATTTTAAAACTATTTGAGGCAGAAAATCTCCATCAGCTCTAAAGAAATTCATAGTACAGAAAAAAACATTCATGAAATCTGTTCAACTATCTTATATATATATATAGAAAAATCTTGCTATTCTGCTCAAGTGTCAGATTAATTAAAGTCAATGTCCTAGAATAGGCCGACATGCAAAAATAATAGTAGCACCTTAAAAACTAAAGGATACTGGCTATAGACATTACACACACACACATACATATAAAAAGTAAAAAAAAAAAAAATTTAAATCATGTATTATAAATGTACATAAATAAAACAAAATAAAATATTTGTAGAATGTTAAGTTACCTGTCATACTTACCTGTTACCTATCTTTAATAAATCCCTTGAATGTTTAAGTGAGTCTCCTCTTCTGTGTGTGCTGACAGAAGACAAGAATGCTAAATTGAATATGGAGAGTGGTGCCACCCTGAAACCTGAAACTGTCCCCGGCGGAGCAGAATTATGACATCGGTAACTGGGAACTGTTGGCTATAAAGTTGGCCCATGAGGAGTGGAGACACTGGCTGGAGGGAGCTAAATATCCATTCAAAGTCATCATCGAAATCTAGAATGTCTCCATGAAACTTGTCACCTCAATCCAAGGCAAGCACGCTGGGACAATTTCAAAGTCACTTATAGACCTGGTGAGAAGAACCTCAAAGCTGATACCCTATCCCAATTACTAGGGCTGGGCAAAAAAAATTGTTTTTTCGATTAATCGTTTTTTAAAATGACGTCGATTTGATAATTTGTATTAAAACTATATTCACTGAATGTAATAAAAAAAATCGAGAATCGAATCGAATCGAGAGCTTGCGAATTGAAATCGAATCGAATCGGGACATCTGAATCGATACCCAGCCCTACCAATTACACTCTCCAGAAGTCAATCCAACCCCTCCAGAAGCCATACTCCCTCCAGCCTTAATTGTCGGTCCCATTCAGTGGTCCCTGGATGACCAAATAATTGAGGCCCATCGAACCGAACCGGCTTTGACGGGAGGTCCTGAGGGAAGATCCTACATACCATCCATCTTGTGAATAACGCTCATGGACTCCATGCAATCCTCTCTGGGTTCTGGACACCCAGGCAGCCAACAGACCCTCTCGCTCCTCCGTCAGTGATATTGGTGGCCTGGAATGATCCAGGATGTTGCTCAGTTTGTGAGAGGCTGTCCCACCTGTGCCATCTCAAAGACTCCCCATCATCTGACCGAAGGAAAAGTGGTTCCACTCCCAATTCCCAGGCGACCATGGTCACACATCGAATTGATTTCATAACCGATCTGCCCCCATCTGATAATCACACCTGCATTCTCATCACTGTGGACAGATTCTCCAAGGCCTGCTGTCTAATCCCCCTCAAAAGTCTCCCTTCTGCCACTGAAATGGCAAAAGCCTTGTTCCAGCACTTTTTCCGCAACTTTGGTATCCCAGAGGACATCGTATCAGATCAGGGGCCACAATTCATCTCTTGGGTTTGGAAATCCTTGGAAGGGTTTGGAAGTCTCGGTCAGCCTCTCATCAGGATACCATCCACAAACCAACGGTCAAACCGAGTGTAAGATCCAGGAGATCGGCCGTTACCTGAGGTCATACTGTCACAGCCATCAACACAGCTGGAACCGATTTCTTCCTTGGGCCGAGTACACACAGAATTTTTTTACGCCAGTCCAACACAGATCTAACAACTCTCTAGTGTGTACTCGGTTTCCAACTGCCCCCGTTTCCCTGGTCAGGAAAGCCTTCAGATGTTCCAGCTGTGAACCACTGGTTAGAGGTAAGCGAGAGGGTCTGAGACTCGGCACATATACACATACAGAGGGCAGTATGGAGACATAAGAGCCAGGCAGATGCTAGAAGATCTGCCACCCCCATATACCACCCGGGACAAAAGGTTTGGCTGTCCACCAGGGATATCCGTCTCCGGCTTCCTTGTCGTAAGTAAAGTCTCCGCTACATCGGTCCATTCACCATCCAACGAAAAAAAAATGAAGTCACCTTTAGACTTAACTTACCTGCACAGTACCGCATTTCACCTACCTTCCATGTTTCATTACTAAAACCGTATACTCACCCTCTGTTTCCTTCTCTCACAGGATCTGGTGCCTCAGATGTGCCTCCTCCTCCCATCAAGTCTGACGAAGGATCCATAAACAAGGTCAACACCATTGTGGACTTCCGGAGACAAGGTGGTCAATTGGAATATCTAGTGGACTGGGAGGGGTACGGACCAGAAGAACGTTCCTGGGTCCCTCGGTACGATATCTTGGACCTGTCTTTACTCACCGAGATCTATACCAACCACCCAGATCGCCCTGCACCCAGAGGAAGAGGTCATCCCCGTCGCTGTCCACCTTGGTCTTCGAGAGCCGCTTGTGGAGGAGGGGGTACTGTCACAGAATCTGTCAACTCCTCAGCACCAGATCCCATCACCACACTTACCCGATCTCAATCACCGGATTACTGATCATCTGCACCTATTTCGTCCATTAGAACTAGCTCTTATAAACCTGCACTTCAGTCATTCATTGTCAGGTCTCGTCAAATGATTACAAGCATTGCCTGCCTGACTGCTTACCTTTCTCCCACATTGGACTTCACATTTTTTCACAAAAATTAATGAAAAAAAACCTAGATATATCTAGAATAGTTTGGTGTGAAAATAATATTACCAATTGCAACAGCAAAACTGTAGGTTGACTACAGTAGTTGTTCTAAAGTATGAAATACATTTATTGTAAGAAAATAAAAATGTGCGTTTTCAAATTTAAATTAATAAAATAAACTTTTTCTAGAATGGGCTGACACATAAAAATATTAAAATAATGGCAACTGAAAAAGCATCTGTTTAGCATCACCAGAATGAAAGTGCTACTTTCTGCCAACTACACATTGTTTTATAGCGGGCTACACTGTCCAAATACAGGATGAGAAGTACTTGAGCTCTAATGTGAAACATGCTGTACTATCCAAACCACTCCAGTGGCCCAATCCATCATGCTCTACTGCTGCTTCATAAACCATCTGCTAATTGAAGGAGCTCTGAATGGCTTTTTCTCCTCCTGTTTCTATTGTCTGGCTTTTCCTTTCTCTGACTGTTTGTAGTTTTTTTCCCCCCTGTATTTCTTAGTCCTCTTTCCATGTCCAGTTCTGAGCAGCCAATAAATCTCCATAGAACATCTCAGCACTGGCACAGTATTGGAGGAGCCCGGCTTCTCCCAGGATGCCCATGCAAAACTGCTTAATGTCAGGCCAGCATAAACCCAGATTACACCTGCAGTTTGGAACTGTAGCTGTAGAATCTAACCCAATTAAAACATCCAATTACACCCCACAGTGAGCGAGACAACGAGAAAGAACGAGAGAGAGAGAGAGAGATCAGCCTCTTAAAGGGGTCATATGATGCTTTTTTAAAGATCATTATTTTGTGTATTTGGTGTAACAGAATATGTTGACATGCTTTAATGTTCAAAAAACACATTATTTTTCAAATACTGTACGAAAGGAAAACTTGAAATCGCATCATATGACCCCTTTAAACAGAGGAAACAAACATATGTAAAGAAGCTTTCTGGCTAATGAACAAAACATACTCTAGCATACAGTAGACACCCTAGACTGGCTATAGTATTATGCTGCAATATTTGCAACATGAACTTTTAAGCAATGTGAAAAAAAATAAATAATAATAATATATATATATATATAAAAAATACAGAAACTTTTTTTATTTCAACTAGTTATATTTTTATTTTATTTTTTTAAACTATATACTACTATACTAAAACTATATTAAGTACAAAATATTTTTTAAAATAATTTATTAGATTAAAAAAAATAAAAAATAAAAATAAAAGCATAAAGTAGCATAAACAAAGACTGTCAAATTTTGATCCATATTTAAAAACTGACAAAAATCTCTTTAGCAGCCAAAAACCAGAAACGTGACCCTGGTGTGAACTTCAAGCACAAAAGCTGTGACGCTGCACTAATTAAATAACGCTTAAAAAAGATGACCTACTTTCCATATTATATTTCACAGTACACTTGCTTTAGAAAAAAAGAAGAAGAAAAAATAATGTGGAGGAACAGTGCAAAAGGTGTAGGCATTTAATTTATATACAATAAAATACAACTTAAAGAAAAAAGCTATAATTACATAATATAATTATTGATTAACCTACAAATTGTAATAGCACAAAAGCGTGGGATTACAAAAATGTTGTTGGTTGATCAACATTGTTTTGATTTTTATTAAAACAGAGTTAAAGATTACTACAAAGATTCAATTAGGACCTTAATTTTCTTAATTCAGCTGTTAACTCTCATCTTCTGTCTTTCTTGCGGTCTAACACTGTCACACATTAAATGAAGTGTAAAGTAATGTAAACGTATTGGACATTATAAACTGTTTAATGCTGAATTCATTTGGTTACATAAATGTGTAAAAGGTTTATTTTATGAGGCTTTTTGCTGATTTGACCAGATTTATACCAGTAGAGCGGGAGCATCACATTCTTTGTTTCCCCCGGGCGAGCCCTTTTAAAATCCCTCCTTACGTAGCATTATGCACACAGAGATGAATAATGCTCTTTGAGGCTGTTCGACACCCCTCTGGATTACAGACCTGCAGAGGAGGAAAACAGTCTGTTTTGGGCTCTGTTGAGTAAGCCACTTATGTTGTACTTGAGGTCAAAGAGGGCTGCGATCTCGCCGCACGTCTCGCTGCTGGAGGGTGGAGGATGAAGAGGAGGAGGAGAGGGTGTGTACGTATGGGGTTTTATAATGGGTTTTTTCAATTTATGAGTAAAATAAAGCCTGTGGTAAATATAACCTGACAATACTTTGGCATTTTGTTCTACAACGTAAATTACACGCATCCATACCCAAAACACAAATTTTCAAGCAGCTATGTTAATTTTTGAAAACGTATGTTTTTAATAAGTAATTAGATAAGAACGTTTGGGCTGTGAGTGTGTGCAGTTTACATTGTAGAACAAAACGTAAAAGTATCGTCAAGTTATGTTTACCACAGGCTTTATTTTACAAATAAATTGAAAAACCCCATTATAAAACCTCATAGGAAAATCTCGAAGGAATCAGCGGCAAATTACTCTCCCGGATTCTGACGTCATAGTTCCCCCACTCTATTGTCGTTTTTTAAAATGTTAATTAATTGTGTGTATTTAGAATATATCAAATCCTAGCTATGAAATTAGCCTTAGAAGACAAACAAAAAATTTAACTTGCACAATGGCCATTTCTATCACAGAATGATTAGTGGTGGAAATATACAGTATATACTTTGTTAGACACTGCTTGTATACAAATTAATGAGCCAATGAATTTTAAAAGTCGTCTGAAGGCAGTTTAATTGCTTCACCAGACCAAAAGCGCCCATGGTAGAAGAAACACCCGCCTACATTACGTTAACCGAGAGCGAGGCTGGAACGATGGAGAGGCACGAAAAGTGAAAAGACAGAAGGCTGTTTCTTTGAGAAATCCGGTCGAGCGCTGCCACTCCTGCTGTCTGTCTGCAACAGAAATTCAGTAAATCCTGCAAATGAGCTGAGCTCATCTCGCAGGGCCTGTCAGCAGGGGTAACAGGGGGGCTCTCCTACACCACGGATCTGCAGGAATCCTGGCTGCTCCATGGCCCTTCCATCATTAGACACAGAGCCTGCGAGCATGTACGCAGCAGCCAGCCAGCGTGTCACAAAGAGAAAGTGTTGCTCGGCGGCAGCGCTCTCGCGAACGTCATTTAAATTCATCAGCGGCCGACAGGCAAACACACACGCCCGAACAGACAAACAAATCACACACAGAAGCAAACAAACAACTCCAGACTCATTTCGATAAGCGGAATTAGGAGGAAGGCATGGGTGTTTTGTGCAACTATCACAACACGAAAGGGAGAAAGGACAAACAGGAGATTCTGACTGTCGTTTTCCGTCAACGCCGTGAAGCTTGTTTATTATGAGAAATGTCAGTTTGCCTTTCTCATCACAGGAAGCCTCTCATTAAACCAGAGTCACTCTCTACTAGTCACCAGTACACTGCCCGGGGATCACATGATTCCGAGTTGCCCTGGCAACAGGACAATGATAAATTAGCCTGTCGGAGCATAGCATTCTGCTCACACAGTCGTCCTGTGAGGTGGCTGCTCCGAGCTTTTCCAGCCTTGCGTATTTGGATCTAGTTTTTGCGACGATCTCCCAGGAACTTGGCAGCTTGAAGCAGCACATTATACCTGCTATAAGCACAGTTTAACTGCTTTACGCTGTTTAATTAGGGCCCGTGTGCTTGTCTCGAGGCAGACCTGGTTATTTATTTCCGGTTACTTATCACGCCGTTGCATGCAGCGTGAACAACAGGTGAGAACTCTGCCGGGGAGACACCTGTTCGGAGATCGGCGTTCAATGATTTGTGAAACATGACAAAGGTGCAAAGCTGTGTAGGTGGAACTGTGTCCCTTCGGCTTGGCTGACTTCCCTGTCCTCCATTTCAGTCTCACAACATTAAGTGACAGGAGGTGTTTGAGAGTTCCAGCCTTGCAATAAAACATGCCTATTTAGAGCTATATTTTAGTGATACAAACACAACATCTCCGTGGCTCTATATAGTCATGTAATTGCCATGCACAGATGGTGGACATTCGGTTTAATTGTCCACGGGACTGTGACATAAACATTGGTGGGATAGGCAGCACAGGGTTGTTAAAAAGTCACTTGTGACCAGGTTCACATGCGATCTGTGTGCACAGAAGTCTCCAGAAACCAATAAATAAATTAACACACACACAAACAAATCTTTAAAAATAGACTTACAGATTTTTGTTTCAATTAAAAATTTCAATCAAAAAAAAAAAAATCAAGTGTATGTGTATAAATATATATATAAATATATATATAAAATCAATATTACTCATATTATATTAATAAATTATACAATTAATTTAAACTTGATAAGAACATTTTAAAATATGTAAAGGAAGGATAGATAGGTACATGTTTGTCTTACATTTTCCCCCCCTTTGGTAAAGTCTAATCCCACTGGTTACCTTCAGAAAACAAAAACAAAGCAATCACAGTAAAAAAAAAAAAGAAAAAAAAAAACCTTATCTGAACCCACCTATGATCCACAGTAAAGCATCGACCAAATCTCCAAACAATAACTAACCAGACAAGACAGAAACAATGCAAAAATACAGCAAATATCACCTCTCCTGACCCTGGTGTTGATTACAAGACATTTAGGAGCTGGATAGGCAAGTAATCTGGTGTGGGCATGTGAATAGAGAATGAAGCAGCGCTGGTTTTTAATAAAGAACGTGTCCTGGTGGAGAGAGCTGGGAGATATGAATTCATGGAGTATTCAGTATGGTGGGGCCAAGGCTCAAAATCCCTGCAGTGCAGCAGCGCTGTCGAGTCTTAAACCGACCAATCCGTCTTCTGTCCTCCCTGCTGTCACAGCATGGACCTGAAGCTCAGAGCTGCTGCCTGCACACTTTCATTACACACATCACTCTATCAGGCAGCCATCAAACGGACTCGGTCTGCGTGTGATAGTATTTTAACTCACGTCTTCATAATTAATGACTATTTATCAAATATAGAATGCAAACAAGTTATTTTCAACAGGCTGGAGACATGACATAGTGGTTAATACTGAGCTCTAGTGCTCACATCGGAAATGCAGGTTCGAGTATGGCTTGCAACTATCCTAATCCTGTTCCTTCCTTCTTTTCCCAACACTTTGGTCTTCCTGCAACAATAACTTACCAGACAAAACACAGACCATGCAAAAAGACAGCAAATATAACCTCTCCAGACCCTGGTGTTGATTACAAGATGCTTATGAACTGAGTAAACTAGTAATCTGGTAAGAGCATGTGAAAAAAAATTTAAAAATTAAGCAGCGAGTGATGATATTTTATTTCACGTCTTCACTATTTAGTATATAATGCAAAAAAAGCTACTTTTAAAAGGCTGGAGACATGGCATAGTGGTTATTATTGAGCTCTAGTGCTCACATTGGAAATGCAAGTTCAAGTCTGGCCTGCAACTATCCCGATCCTGTTCCTTCTTTCTTTCCCCGTCACTTTTTATCCTCCTGCTCTCTGTCTTATCAATATAAGTGATAAAAAAATCAAATCAAATCTAAACCTAGACCTGACCGATGTGTGAAATACCTGTTTCAGATTGCAGGCCCCACACCTCATACTTCACTCGTATGACAGCAACACTCTGTAAATGTCACATTGAGCAGTGAGGTCATGCGTGTAACCCTGGGCTCAGCACGTCTGACGTGTATAACCCAGGGCTTTGTCTGTCACTTTAAAGCCACTGTCTAAGCCGGGGGCATGAGTCTGCCCGCTCTGATTCACATACAGCAGGACAAAACCGCTACTGCTATTGGTTGCAGGCCTACAAAGCTCTCTTTCTCAACACTGACACACTCTGAACACCCAGCCGATATACACACTGACCTGGGATGAGTGAAATACAGACTGCAATTACAAACTGGACCGATCTGTACGGTATAACACACAACATCACTGTTTCAGCAAAGTCGCAGACTCTACAATGCAGAGAGAAACGTTATTCATCTATTTTCTGGAGACCTTTTTTTATTCTCTCTCTGGAGATGGGTGATGAGCCTCGGGTTTGGTTGTGTCCAGTTCTTCCCTGTTGTGCAGATCGGCTAATTCTTCACTCTTCACAGTGACACAAGTGTCAACACTGGTAATCTTCAACCCTCCGCCACTGCACCATCGCCTCGGCAACAACCCATTTGACAGCAGGAATTACACAATAAGATATGTGAAGTGCTGAGTTCAGAGCCACACGAGCAAACTTTCTGGGTGTCAATGCTTCGGGCAAACAGAGGAATCCTTATTAGAGCCGTAACCAATGGCTACACACCACTGTGGTTCGGTCAAATATGCATTAAGAGGACGGAAATGAAGGAGAGAGATAGAGAAAGCACAAATAAATAATGCCACTATGCCTTTGCCGCTCCTCGGACAGCTCTTTTACTTAAATTTCACTCTTTGACGATTTGTATCTCCGCTTAATCAATAAAGACAGAGCGTCCTATCAATGCGTTCAGCCTGTGAGTGCCTGAGCAAAGAGAGAGAGACACCTTTAAAAAAATAGTTAATCTGAAGATGAACATTTTGTCATCATTTACTCACGCTCATGGTGTTCTAAACCGAACGACTTGAACCGAACACAAATAAAGATAGTTAATCTAATGTTCAAGCTGCTCTTTTCCAGACAACCGAAGAGGATTGTTTTCTTTTGTCTGATTAGAAAAAAAAAGAATTTATTAATGTATTAACTTCTTCTAACTTTGCTACAATACCTTGAAAAATATTGATATTCAGTACTATTTTTGATACCACAGGGAAATATAGCAACAACATTCAGGGCACAAAATTTGAACAATATCTAATTCAATTCACTTTTGAACATAGTCAAGGTATTTCCTTATCAAATGAGTTTTCTTTCCACAGGTCAATCACTCTAATGTCTAATCTAATTTTTTACTATCAGATTTAACTGTCTATGGAGCCATCAACCTCATTTTACCCTATTAAGGCTGATTTCTTTCTGTGAGTAACAACTAAAATTTCCACCTGTTCCTCAAACAAAGCTGTTATATGGCATTACTGCATTCCAGTCACTGCATTACAGTGGTTTTTAGCATGGGTAAGCCAGTTCTGAATGCCTGAATGTAGTATATTATTGAGATATCTTGTTCTAGCTGATAAATAAAAAGCTTTTATTGTTAGCGCTTAGTTAAGCTTGTAAGATATGCTGTTAGCTTGGTAAATTTGCTTAATTTGACCCTTTTTTTAAAGCTTTGGTAGCTTATTGTGATATAGTGTCAAAAAACATAAATCTTTATACATTAGCAAAATCTTATATATGAGAAGCTCATGATAGTGTTTTCTTTAGTTACTTTTTAATTTCACATTTGCATAATTTCCAACATTTTTGTGGATGGATGATCACAGCATTTCACTAGATTTGTAATGAGAAGTGTTTGTAAACCTGTTGTCACAGGCAATTAAAGTTAAAGTTCCCCGCCAAAATAAAAGCTTAAGGGTTTAACTCATGCAAGTGAAGAAATGAAGTAATTAGTATTGTCATTTTACTACTTAAAGGAAAATAATTAATATACTTATTATGAAACTTTTTTTAATTTTAATTATTTTATAGTGCAGTTATATTACAATAGCAATATATTTCTGTCTTAGAATAAATAATAATGGTTATAATAATATAATTAATAATAATAATAATCCCAATCAGAGGTGTCAAGCCTGAAGAAAACTTCAAGTTTCCAATGAAGTGTTCTTAATACTGTATATTACAATATTCTTTACTGCAGATGAAGAATATGATTGACTGCAGTCTCAATTTCCCTCAATATTACGGTACTTATTATTACATTTGACTTAATGAGGCTTGTGATGTCGATGAGAGAAAAAAATTACAATAATGTTAAAAAAAAATAAAAAAAATAAAAAAACCTTCTCCAAGAAGTTTTGGCCAAAAGCAGATCATAAACTATAAATATATGCCTCTCGTTTTGTTGTTCCGCTTGTTATCCTGTTTTATATCTACAGCACTGAAATGCAGGAAGCATGAATTGCTCCGGGCCAGGAATTATCATATTGGAGGGCACCCAGGCATTTGTGTTTAAAAACTGGTGATGTATCTCTAGAACGATCAGTAGCAGTCCATGGAGTGGTTTTGTTTACTATATCTCTGTTTTAGCCTGGTTAGCACGGGCTAGTTATGCACGATGAATCATATTTTAATCATATCTTTTTTTCTTTGTAGCTATCACTGAACAAAAATGCCTTGTATAACTGATAAAATCATATTTTTCATTATGATTCTAACATTAATTTAAATATCTTCTAACTGTCGGAGCCGACAGCCTCGTATAGACAGTGCTTTGAGATGCAATGTGGTTGTGCTGCGGGAGACCCGAGTTCGAATCGCAGCTCGGGGACCTTTCTTGATTAAAAAGTTTTAATTAAAACAGTAATAATAAATGTTAATAAAATGTTAATAAAAGTAAAATAAGAGGAATATATATAACTCTGTGTACTGAGTAATGTCAGGACAACCACAACCTCAAATTAGAGGAGGCTGACTCTACAGCTGATTAGAGAACATGAAGGTTGAAAAAAAATAAAAATAAATAATAATTATAAAGAATATACCTGCATAAATACCGTATCTGAGAGAGAGAGTGAGACAGAGAAATATGTAGCTTGTCATGCAAAGTTTAAAACGTTTAAATAGACATATCAAACAGTAGAAAATGAATATGTATCTTAGTTGATTATTAGGCTAGAGCTGTTTTGGTTTCTGAGAGACGTGCAGACGGAACGCGGCTGTTTGATTTGCAATCGTGCTGTGCTTACTCCATTCATTCGTGTATCATATGGTACACGATTGTGTGAATAGCTTGGGTCTATTCATATTAGACACAACAGGACTATATTTAAACTCTAATGCCATGACAAGATGCGCATACATCCATCTCGCGCATGTACAGTCCTCTGCCATCTTCACCCATTAGCCGCTTTTCCACTGGCCAATGCGAGCCAGGGCTTACAGTGAGCCGGGCGGGGCTAATAGCCTCGGACCTCGAGCACAGAGGCCAAAATCATGCCGCGTTTCCACTGTAGGGCCAGTAGCTTCGCGGCACTCCTGTAAAACCCGCCCTAAACACGCAATACAAAGTTCCACCAGCGAGAGGGAGATGAAT
>NW_015655715.1:974553-982560 GCF_001515625.1 Sinocyclocheilus rhinocerous | reverse complement strand
CCACACGCGGCTATTGACTGACCACGAACAGGAAATAGAACTTACTATTACATTTTTGATTCTTTAATGTCTCCCGGTCTTGCTGGTTTTTTTTTCTTTATTTTTTCTTTGAACAATTAAATTTTGGGCTAAAAGTGTGTTGTAACGCATGCATTACTGAACATGTACCGAGTAAAATATTACTAAAAATTGATTAGTAATGCCTTACACTACTGTGTTACAGCAAAAAGTAATCAGTTACTGTAATGCATTACTTTTGTAACGCGTTACTCCCAACACTTGTCAGCCTCAGCTGAATATTATTCGGCATAGTTCTTCGTTATTCGTTTGAAGCCATTATTCATGCCTTTCCAAATAAGGTATTCAGCTTTGGACACACCCCTAATTTTAATCATGATTTTGATCACCAATGAGGTTTGTAAAAATCGACGCGTTTCAGAAGGCGGGGCATAGAGGAGAAACAATAATGTACAGTATGTGGAAAATAATGTGTTTTTTTTTACTTTAAACCGCATAAACACATTTCATTACACCAAATACACAAAATAATGTTCTTTTTAGCAGCATCATATGACCCCTTTAAATCGATACATTTTCTGCCCAGTGGTTTACTTAATCTTCCCAACCTGGCAACCATTCGCATGCATTCTCGCTACATTACAGAAGAAACGCCGATGAGCTGAAAACACGGACAAACATGTAAGCTGCATTTAGCAATCTCTATTGAGATATTCTGCTCAAATAAATGTGTAATCCAGCAAGTATGTTTTCTATCACACAATTGTTTGGGGAGGTTTGCTGAAAATAAACCATGCAGCAAACCATGACGTTTTCTTTATTTATGTATATGTGAAAGTGCAATAACTCTAAAATGTAAAACAAAAAATTTAAATGACAAGAATCGTTATTATATTTTTGAGCAAAATAATCATAATTAAACGTTTAACCATTATCATGCAGCCCTAGCTAGATAACCTCTACTGGTAGATGCTGTTGCAATGATTATAATTGGAAAATAATTGTCCTCTCCCACTTTTAGTTCAGCCAGATGACATTTATGGCTCAGGTTATTGGCTCAAAACACCTGTGACCAAAAAGAACAGAATATTTCAAACTATGTATTCGCAGTGGGTCCAGCTCAGTAACTGCGTCACCGTTTGTATGTTCTGAAATAATTCTGTCGTTTCATACTCCAGAGTTCTCCACTGCATGGAGACAGGCTGTAAGTGAGGGTTACAGAGGGTTTGTCTTGTCTATTCTCGATGGAAATCATTCATATATGGCCAGTCAAGTGCACTGGCTCTTCAGAGAGATCAGCAATCTAGTCCCCCTGAAATAGGCACAGGTCTGTAATTCAATTCATTAGCACTGGGGACATCAGTGATGTATGTTGAGACCCTAGTGCTGCTTTTAGCAATAGTCCAGGTGTAATTGCATGGTGCTCTCTGCAACTGTATGAATGCAAAGGCTCTTTAATTGCACTCTAATGACACAGTGGGGCTGATTCCAACCTTACAGTGCTGCCTGGAGTCCATTAGCACCGCTATCACATGCTCTGCATGAACTAGGTATTAGCTATGTTCTGCGGTTCATGTAATATTCTGCCACTAGAGAACATTTCCTGTGTGGCACAAAAACATCGGGTCTTTGAAGTTAATTATTTAAGCTTTATTTACAGAATCAGAGTTTCAGTGCCATAATGTGAAACAAATACAGACCATAGAGTCATTCACCAGAGCTAACTAAACCATAATCTGGTAAAAAACAGAGCCAGTGGCTTTTTATTTGTGTAGATTTTTTTTATTGGTAAATTCTTACAAAATAAAAGAACTGCATAGTCCCCCTGAAATAGGCACAGGTCTGTAATTCAATTCATTAGCACTGGGGACATCAGTGATGTATGTTGAGACCCTAGTGCTGCTTTTAGCAATAGTCCAGGTGTAATTGCATGGTGCTCTCTGCAACTGTATGAATGCAAAGGCTCTTTAATTGCACTCTAATGACACAGTGGGGCTGATTCCAACCTTACAGTGCTGCCTGGAGTCCATTAGCACCGCTATCACATGCTCTGCATGAACTAGGTATTAGCTATGTTCTGCGGTTCATGTAATATTCTGCCACTAGAGAACATTTCCTGTGTGGCACAAAAACATCGGGTCTTTGAAGTTAATTATTTAAGCTTTATTTACAGAATCAGAGTTTCAGTGCCATAATGTGAAACAAATACAGACCATAGAGTCATTCACCAGAGCTAACTAAACCATAATCTGGTAAAAAACAGAGCCAGTGGCTTTTTATTTGTGTAGATTTTTTTTATTGGTAAATTCTTACAAAATAAAAGAACTGCAGTCATTAACTCAACAAGACTCTCTTGTGAATAATATTTTCTGCTGAGTCAAATTCACTGCATTTCCCTTGAGAACACACATAATATTCACTGATCAAATTTGTGTTTGTATGAAATATCCATATACTGAGCTTTTGAACATGGGATATTGTGCTCTTTTACACTCTCACTTTGTCAGTTGTGATTTTAACTGCAAGGATATGATATTTTCTTTTTGAATGTATTAATATTGTCAATGTTGGTAAGAATATTACTGGACTGGTCACATGCCACTGATGACTCTTCATGTCATCATAGAATAATACAATCTTGTAAATCACGTTCTTAAAATTCTGAAACTGTGCATATTTCCAAAAACATGATAGATAGACAGACAGACAGACAGACAGACAGACAGACAGACAGATAGATAGATAGATAGATAGATAGATAGATAGATCTTTTAAGGGCATGCTAAGCTGAAGTTTTCAGCATATCACCTTTGTGGCCCACTTCAGATACATTAAGAAGAGGAAGAAATCAATAATTCCTGTTATATCATTATTTCAGCAAATATCAGACAGGGGATTAGAGTATCTCTATTACTTTAGTAGTATTAGGTATTTCTACTACCTCTTCTGTAACCCAATGTCCACACCCATAGTAAAAGTGTTTACCCAGACGAATAAGAGCCAGAAAAATAATAAAACAACCTTGAAAACTAGGAATCTAATTATAATACTCTTCACACACAAACAAAAAGCGAGTAAAATATAAGGACCCCATAACAACTTGCTGAAAAGTATTCAAGTAACCACAACCACAACGCCTGGAAACATAAAAATAAATAACTTTCATTTCCTAATTATTACTGATGTGCCACATTATGTTAATGCTTTAGTAAAAGTTAATAACTACTCTCTGTCGTATTCTACAAGCTAGTAAATTCATTTTACAGAGCTTTGCTAATATAAACAATTGAAACACTACATAAGAACATGCTTTTTTAATTATTTATGATTTAAAATATGAGGTAAGAAACATGGTTTGCACCATAATAAATTGTAATGAACCTGAATGTGCATTAATACTACTACGAGAAGGAAAAACTCCATAGCATCTTGTAGAAGCTAATTACATGGCATAAATTTACAACGAGCCATTTATAGAGTTAAAGGCTTCAACAGACACAAATGCAATTAAGAACAGAATCACATGAATTGCAATGCCCAAGGATTACATCTTTTATTTATATAAAACATATTATATGCATACACGGGTGAATCGGTCAGACTAAGATCAATAATATGCAAGATCAATAATATGCATTTAGAAAATAGATAAAAGAATTTCAATTTCATATGTTTCTGCGGAACATAAGAGTTGCTGTTTAAATACTAGGTTTATGCCTGAGAAGGCAGCTCACTATGTAGATAACCAAATAAATTGAATTTTCCTCAGTCAGCTTGTAACTACAACAGCCATTTATCCTTAGTACAAATTCACTTCCTGTGTCCTTCCAAAACCTCCACATGAGATTTCGAGAGGCCCATGGCACTGCACGAGGCCTTACTGTATCAACTCCAGCCTGGTATATTAATGTAAGAGAGTGTGGCCAGAAATCCTCCATGTGGATTTTACCCCAATCCCTAAATCGGGATTTAATCACACAGTTCCCATCATGGGCAAATGTCTCTTCTCCGTAAAACACAGAGAGCACGGCAGCTGCGAGCTCCATACATGAAAATACAGTAACCACCCTGAACAATACTTCTCTAAGCTGCCTGGGAAAAATAAGTCCTCTATTCACAGGGATGAAAGGGGGGATTTGTCGCCACAGCTGTGGATTGATACCGTAGCTATTCCCTACGATGCTTTACTTGAGCTCACCTCACATCTATGAATCCTTCCTGCTTAAATGGTGGTGGCAGACACCTTTTGCGACAGAAGCATCCTCACAGCTCTCCGAGAGGGTTTATTTGAGCCCATTACCCGGAAAGGTCCCTTCCTGGGCCTAGTGGAAGACGAATGCAGCATGGCAGAATTTTGTCATCTGTCACAGGGAATTGATGTCAACCTGTCAGTTGTGAGAGGTTACACAGAGAGCAAACCAAAGGGTGAAAGTATCGATCTAAATGGCACTGAAAAAACAGATAGACTTCAGTCCGCCACAGTGAAACGTAAAGATCAATGCGCTTGGGTGGTTTAGACAAAAACGCAATCTCCTGATGTGCGAATATTATAATAAAGACTTGCACAAGGGACCATTACAATCATGGAAATCATGGATTTTATTTGCAGAGGACTGAACAAATATACACAGCCTGATCTCCTTGACAGGGTTTCTGTTTAGCTTGGTACTTACCGTAAAAAAAATAAATAAAAAAAAAACAGATCTGAGAAGATTTGCACTTCGCCACATTCAAATTTTTTGCCCAAAGTTCACATCATTGTAACCTGGTAAGATAATAAATTAAGGGATTGGGAGGGTTATTATTAACTAAAATTATAAAAATCATAAAATAAACCATAAAATAATATAAATATATATATTTACTTGATATGAAATAAACATTAACTGAAAAAAAAAAGAAATATAAAAAAACGTAAACTTATTTTGTTTCAACTACACTGTTCTACTTATAAATATATATATTTACTTGATATGAAATAAACATTAACTGAAAAAAAAAGAAATATAAAAAAACGTAAACTTATTTTGTTTCAACTACACTGTTCTACTAAAAAAAAATAATGTTTAATTCAGTGTGATACGTGCCATTTTTTTGTAATTGTTTGTGAAATTTACTAGCAATTTCTGAGTGAATTTTTTTTTCTGTGTAGTTGCCAAGGCAACATTTTCATTTAGTTTAAGTTGACGTACTAGAATAAATTAATATTATTTATATTAATTGCAAAATATATTATTTAAGATTAAATATTATTTAAGATTTAAGAGACATTTCAAAGAACACACAACTGTGACCTGGTAAGACTAAAAAGTCAGGTATGGGAAAAAAGAAAAAAGAAAAAAAAAACATTACATGAAATAAAATAAAATATATTTATATATTTTCTTTTTTATTAAATTTTATTTATGTATGTATTTATTTATTTCAGCTAGCTGCCAATGCAACACTTCTCATTTTCATTTAGTTTAAGTACTAAAATAAAAAAATTAAAACTAAATAAACAAAGTAAAAACTAAAACTTAAAAATATATAGACTTATAAAAAACTAATAAAATTGACAAACACAACAAAATTACCAAAAATGTAACTAAAATTTAAATGAGAACAAATAATAATAAAATCCATAATTCTAAATATGATTAAAAACTACATATATGCTATATATGCTACTAAAATAATACTGGGATGGGATCAACTGGGCTCTTAGCATGGGCTTGGCACACTTTCACAGCCATGGAAACACATACAAAACTGTCACAGAGTTTTCCTAGAATGGAGACTGCATAGGGCAGAATACAGCCATGACTTTGCCTAAAGGGAAAAAGAGGCAAAGGGCCAGACAGAAGAAAATCTGAGGAGATTAATGAGCCTAAACTCTGCTTTTCTTTCTCGTTTAAACAGCAGTGCCTTACATTTGATAGGATAAACTTAGGTTAAAGGTGTCCCACAGGCCCAGGTGCTCTGAGGGTAGAGGTTAGTGGTTCGGTTCAGGTGTTAGACTCCAGCAGGAGGGTTCAGAGGCCCGCTAGCGACTCCTGTTGGACAATGGCAGACTTTTTAAACAGAACTGGCCTCTGCCCTTTCAAACCCTCGACTACAGCCTCCAGAGAATGGAGTCACCTCTAAAGCTCATTGTGAACGCTGGAGTTTCAGACCAAACCGGGAGGGATGACAGGGGCTTCTGAGCTTAACTGATGTACAAGGCTGCCTAATGTGAGGCACGAAAAATTAGCCCTCATAATCACCTTGACTTTCACTGTGATGACACCTCACTTTTTTCCACCTCAGGTGTTGAAGTAAAGACTTAGACACACCGGAAAACATTTAGCAACTAACTGACATATATATATTAGACACACTGATCTCACAATGAGATGGAAAACAAGCCCAGAGGCCTTGTGAATCATGTGTTAGCACATTTGAAACAACAACACTTGATGTTAGATTACAATAGACAGCGAAATTTTTGGTACAGGAGTACCTGCCCATGTACAATGGCAAGGTATTCAGAGCGGTTTGTTAGCGCTTTGTTATGCAGTTGCTTACCAGCCCGATTCAAAAAAGGCCATCTTTAATGATAATATGGCTTCAACATTGATAACAATAGCAATGACATGTTTCTAGAGCAGCAAATAAGCATATTAAATGTAGGATTTGTGGGCATTCATGGAAAGCCAGTCATAAGGATATCTCTGTCTGGACCACTATCGTCAAAATGATAGACACTTAGCAGACAGTTTGGTTTGGCGGTATGGTTCGGTTCTGGGAAAAAAACTCCCTGCCCATTCATGCAGCCTGTCATGAATGAGCAGGGAGAGCAGCAATAATAACCCCCCTAGGGTAAACGGAACAGAACAAAGCAGATAACATTAATGTACTTAATGATATTTAAGTGTAACATTATTCAAGATAAAGGAGTCTGATTCAACAAGGAATATCAGAAAGCCAAGTCCTGACTGTGGCGAAAGGAGGAGTTGGGGATGGAGGAGGGTAATTTGCTCCCGAGCAAGCAAAAAAGCTGCTGAATAATACTGAATAGAGCTTATATAGGAATGCTGTGATAGGTGTCGTATTCCTATAGGTAGATGTGATCAGCTGAGAGTTAGCTGATGCAAGCTTGACTCACGTGACCTGCCAGAACTAACGCTATACGCTTAATTTTTATGAGACAAAATGCTCTACATAGAGTGACATAAAGGGTCTTGGTCAAGCACTGTTGTCATAGAAACAACCCAGCTCATGACCCCTGTGGATGACACACCGAGGAAGACAATCCAAGCAAACAACCCAGAGCTAAAAGTAAATGAGCTACACAGAGCTCTATTTGATCTTGAGGGGCTAAAGAAAAGAGGGTCAGAGTTCATATATAAATACACAAAAATAAGATGATAAAAACTAATGTATTGACCATTTTGATTGCTGTAAAAGGAGCTAAATTAGACCAGAAGCCAATAGAATTCAAATAGGGAGGAGAAAGTTCAGGCTAGTGTCAATTAATCTGATTGGAGCCCACTAGGATCCTAAATTCTTGTTTTTATAGATTATCTTAAATACAGCATTGGCTTGTGAACTTTGATTGACCTCCATGTGGACTGAAGTTAATATCTTCCTCTGCAGTTCTTGTTAAAAGCAGCACGGAGCCTCTAACCGTCTCTGATCCACTCATCATTCATCTGCGAAAGAGTTTCTAGATGTACTTAATGCTATATAGGTTATGAACACGGCTCTTTTATACTTTACTACTGTATCTCTGGCAGATGTATGGTGGGTAGAGTGTCAAAGTGCATGAGGTTGGTTTCTACTGGTATGGACCCTGAGGACCCAAAGCTTAATCAATGTGAAAGGCCTGTCACACAAACACACGTGTTCAAGCCTCTTGCTGCTACCAGTGATGTTGATAGATGGTGAATGTCACCTGGCTCTCAGGGAGGACAGTTCTGGACTATATCACTGCTACAGGCAGTAAGCACTACAGTGAGAAGTAAAGCA